>NW_026606132.1:25670000-25907500 GCF_029834395.1 Sorex fumeus | reverse complement strand
AGTCAGATTTGGAGAAACGGATTTGGTCCTCTGATTCCAGCTCAGGCTGAGATCTCACTGCAGGAGCCCAGTGGTTAACAGGTCTCTGCTGGAAGGTTCTTGAGCTAGAAGGCAGCCTGCCTTCCACTGGAGCTCGGGATATACTGTGAAGCCTCGCGCTCTGTCAGGTCACCTGGCATCTCACTTGCCGTGGGTCTCAGGACTTGGCCCCCGCAGCCAACCCGTTGTCTATCTCTCCTCTCCAGAAGGGCCTGAGCCCCATCAAGCATATGATAGCAAATGCTGACTCTGGGAACACAGGCTCCCAAGACAGCCACTACCTCCTCTTGCATCCAGAAGTGTCCAGAGATGCGTTTAAACATCCCCTTCCAGGTTGAATTTCCACTAGCCTTGCCAACGGGATTTTTAAAGTCAAATGCCTGTCCTGGCATTCGTCACAAGGCAGCACAAGGACCCAGTGGGAAATCAGTGGGTTTTAGAGTGGAAAGGTCTAGACTTGGAGATAAAGGCCCGGACTGAATCTGGGTTTCCCCACCACATCCCTGTTGCACGACCAGAAGGCTCAGTCTCCTTCCTGGGGGCTTATTCCTTCCTGGAAATGGCTTATTATGGGATTTGATGAGCAACAGGAGTAGCAGTCTCATTTGTTGATCAACTGGTGGGTTCCTGCTGTGACCTAAGAGGAAAGGAACTGGGCTGAGGGTAAAAATATAACTGGGGACCAAGTGTGACTCCCCTGGGGACTTCTGTGTGACTTTTAGTAAAATTCTTCAGTTCGACATCTGTCACTGTCAAGGAAGGTGGAACCAGAATGCAGCCAATGACCTTTCTGATGTAGTGGAAAAAGATGGTCTTGGCAGATTCTCTTGTCTTGTCCTAAAGGCCAAGGTGTTTCCCCAGGTTTTTTTAATCCCTGCACAACATGTGCGTCATCTTTGTTACACTGGCAAAGAGAAAGAATGCTGGGATGAAATACAGGAAGCATGAATAAATCTTGAAAAAAATCAACTAGCTGAAAAAATTTCCTGGACATTTGTTCCCATCTGAGAACTCCAGGGAGACCTTGGAGGAGAGTGAATCAGCTCCTGCCCAAACAAAGCCCCAGCAGCCTCTCCTACACCCCAAATCTACCGCCATCATGCCTCAACTGGACCTCACCACCTCAAGGCTGAACACCACAGAGAACCTAATTTGCCAAAAACTTCAGGTACAGGTCTTTGTGGCTAAAAACTCCAGGTCTTCAGGGTAATCTCCTCTGAGACCCTTGTACTTCTGGAAGACCCAGAAGCCATGCCCAGTTACATATTTAACTGTCCAGTTAAATCTGTTGGGTTTTCTGGAATGAACGGTCATGAGACATTTCCAAAATATACAACACTGACATCCCAGTGCATCAGATTGGATTGGATGCAGTGTAGAAGCCAACCAATCTCAACTCACGAAATCATGAACACAGAAGGCTTAACATGCAACAACAGCTTAGTAAACCCTGAGATAAGGACTTAATGTCCCCATAGTGAGGTGCAACAATTTTCACAAATTTTTGATTATGCAGATAATTTTTGATCATTCCATTAGCCATTCCATTCCATCATTCCATCATTCCATTACTTAATGGTAACAAGCAATATAAAATAAATGGTTGTTGACCTGGTACAGGGGCAGACTTGAAGGGTCATTGGGAAAATGGAGACAATGTTGAAGGGAAGGTGAAAGTGGTGGTTGGATTGGTGTTGGAATATTGAATGCCTGTAACAAATCATCAAGAGTAACTTTGTAAACCATGGTTTTTGAAATAAATTGGGGAAAGAAGAAATATAGGAAGCAGTCTTCTGAACATGGAAAAAGAAGTACCAGCATGGAGATCAGTCACTCCGACACACTGGTGTCATCTGAGGTGTCAGACCAGAGTCCCCAATGGTGGAGGGAGGGAGAGCTGGAAGGAAGGAGGGAGGAAAAGAGAATGGAAGGAGGAAGGGCTCGTGATGGGTTAATGTAGGGAGGAGGAAGAAGAGAAAGGAAGAGGGAGGGCTAGGGAAGGAGGAAGAGCTAGTGATGGGGTGAGGAGTGAGGGAGGACACTGAGGACGCATAAATGGCCTTTACTTGTCCTGAGAGGCTCTTGGACCTGCAGAGACAGAGGGATGGGGTGACAGGGGGGATAATAGGCCCACATTAGAGGGAACACGTCTCAATCCCTTTTATTAATCCAATCCTTTTTCACTTATGAAATGTCTTCTATGCATAACAGACCAATTGATTTCGCTTTGGTGGGTTGCCCGTATGGTTAAGGAAAAAATTGTGTTCATAACCTAATCCTGTCACTTAGTAGATATGTGACCTTGGAAAAGCTACTTAACTTGCCTCAATCTCTTTAACTCTAAAATGTGGATCCTAACAGTATCTTCCTCAGAGTTTCTTGTGAGGATTAAGTGATTTGATTGTTATCAAATGCTTAGAATAAGTTTAACACATGGTAAATTCTGTATAAACACTGAGGATTATTTGAAGCCTTGAAATAATATAAACACATCAATGAATGAAATGCACAAAAGATTTCTCTTTATCTGAGAGACAGTTCAGTAGGTAAGATGTACTTGCCTTGTCTGTGGCTATCCCCAATTCCATCCACCTATTGTCCTGCAAAGGAGAAGTAGCGCACTTTAGGAAGGGTTAAATGATGGGGGAAATGGAGCAGGAAGGAAGTTGGGGAGGAGAATGTGAGGTAGCAGTTTTAGATGCAAACATGGTCTCACAGAGAATCCTGCATATTGATGCATCAATATGAAACTGCATATTGCATATGCATCAATGTGAAACTGCAGATCAACTTGAAACTGCAACGTGCTACTGGACACCTCACGGTCCTCTCAGCTCTCCGAAGCTACTCTAGGTGGCTTGGACTCAGGAATTTCTTTCAGGAATAGGAGGAGATCCTTCAAGAGCAAACTCAGAGACCAGGTGCCTGGAGAAAAAGGATCTGTTTGCTCTTGAGCTCGAGAAAGCACAGAAGTCAGCGAGGAACTGGGACACTTGCCAGCGTAGCAAAGTAAACACTTGTGGCAAATCTGGCAGTTACTGAGTCTCTCTAGGGCTAAGACAAGCCTACCAGCTGGCACAGAGACAGCTGGGGGAGCCAAGCTCTTTAATAACTCAGTTAATGAAGGCTTGCGGGCCAAAGTATAGCTCCAGCCTGGCCCCTCCCTGGCACTCTATCACTTGTTTCTGAACTAAGCTGTCTCTTAACCTGGGCAGCATATTCCCTGGGTTATATTCTTTCCACCCTCTGTGTTGATGTTCTTGCATCGATCAGGTTTGGAGACATACCTGGTTGTGGTGCCTGCACACTTTGTCATAGAACTTGACAGGAGTTGCATATCAAGTTGTGGTGCACACACACTTAGCGCCTTGGTGCTCTGGCAGGTATCACATTTTCTGTGTTGTGCTTGCGGGAGATCAGGTCCTTTACTTGCACAGCTCACATACCTCTAGATCTCATGCAACCAGAAAGCACTGGAAATCACAGAAAACAGAAATTCCAGGCACAAGTCCTAGAACTGCCAGTACTACACTTGGTGCACGGAGTAGCACTTGGGAACAAATTCACAGCCTCATTCTTGCACATTTGTCACTGAGCCAATATTTGGGAACATTCCTGGCAGGCTAAAGGGACCATATGTGGTACCAGGGTCTGAACCCAGCTCAACTGTGTGCAAAGATATTGCCTTACACATTGCACTATCTCTCTTACCTGTCTGGCTAGAATTCTTTTTTTTTTTTAATTTTTATTAGTGAGGTACAGTTGTAGACTTACAAATTTTGTGCTTGGGTCTCAATTATACAATGATCAAATACCCATCCCTCCACCAGTGCCCATTTCCCACCACCACAGATCCCAGTATCCCTCCCACCCTCAATCCCCGCGCATCCAGCCCTGCCTCTGTGACAGGGCATTCCCTCTTGTTCTCTCTCTCTTATTGGGTGTTGTGGTTTGCAAAAGAGGCAATGGGTGACTTTCTTTTTTGATTGCTGTGGTACTTTATTGACAGTTCCAGTGGGAGGTTCCAGAAACTCTCAAGCAACATACTGTTCTATGACAAAAATTTCACCTAAGGAAGGCCCATACCTTATTGAAGCCATTTTCTTTTCTTTTTTTTCAGGTGTTTTATTAATTTTTATTTATCTATTTTTATTTTTTAATGAAACACCATGAGTTAGAATTACAGACTTACACACTTTCATGATTCCATTTCAGTCATTCAATGGTCAGATACTCATCCCTCTACCAGTGCTTTGCTCCACCACCAATGTTGCCAGTATCCCTCCCGCCACCCCCACCCAAATCCCATTTCTATTTGAGTGAGACAACCCAAAAGGAAACATAGTTCTCAGGGAAGATAATGCTAGTCATAAAGAGCAGCCTGATGTAAAAGTAAGTCAGATAAGGGAATGAGAGTGATGTCAGCCTCTGCAGTCAGGATGGACAGAGCCTGTCTCTCTGAGGTGGTTACATTGGAGCTAAAACTACGAGAAGTTAGGGGCTAAGTCCTGTCCCAGGCAAAGGGAACAGTGAAAGGATGACAGAGACCCTGAGACCAACATTTGCTAATATGGTTCTGCCATTTCACTTATGTAGAAATTGGTCAAATGAAGGAGGGTGCATCTTACAGGGCCACTCTAATGAGGGAGTGAATGAATGAGATTGCCGTTATGGTGAGTGTATATTATGAAGAGAACTATAGCCTTCCCCTCCAAACTCCCATTCACAACAAAATTCTGTGATGAAGTCCTAATTCCCAAGACCTCAAAATGTGACGATATTTGACTGGATGAGGAAATGTATTATAGTAAAAGGGGGACACCTAGATCACCCTGAACCCCAGTGTGTAGAAAGGAGATGGACAGAGAAGGAAAGAAATAAAGGGGGAAAGAAGAGAACAAGAAGTAATGGGTGAAAAGGCATCAGATATTCAGTTATACCAGTGATATGAGTGAGGGGTATAGCTGTAAATCCAAAGCACAGATTCGACAGAACTGAAAACATAAGACCGAAGAAGTAACCATTGAACCTTTGTAATGTGCCTGTCGAGTTGACAGAGAGAAGTGGAGTGGGGAGCGAATCTGGGAACACTGTTGGAGGGATTGGTGTTGAATTATTGTAGGCCTAAAAATCAACTATCAGTAAATCATGGTTCTTTAATAAAATTTCTTAAAATTTTTTAAATAAAGTAGAATATTGTCTGTAAGAGGTGGTTAAGTTAAAATTAAGTCATTAGATGGGTTATAGAATATGATCTATGTCCCAACGGGTCACAGACACACCTAGACACAGAAGGTGGTCATCTGAAAGCCAAGGAAAGAGGACTTTGCAGAAATCAAATTTACCACTACCTTGATCTTTGGCTTACAGTCTTTAGGATTATGAAACAACAAATTTCTTTCTTGCAAGCCATGCAGTTGATGCATCACACTTTATTTTGTCAAGCCTGAGAGAAGAATGAATTGTGAATATTTTGCTGCGATTTGAACTTACTGAGTTTGAGCATGTTCTTCTATGCGGACAATTTGATTTGGGTCCCCCACCACACACACACACACACACACACACATACATACGTACACAACCATGAAATGTCTAGCTATGTTATTTGCTCAAATGTGTACCAGTTGGTTTGGAGTTGTTTCTTTTCTTTGTTAGTTCATTCACATCCTCTATGTATTTAGTACTCTCACTATTTGATGACGTACCTATCACAATATACAACTTTATTTAGTCTCTCTCCTTTTTTTCTGTTTTTGAATCACACCCAATGATGCTTAGGTGTCACTCCTGGCTCTGAACTCAGGAATAACTCCTGGCAGGCTCAGGGGGCCATAGAAGATGCCAGGCATCTGACCTGTGTTGGTCATGTGCAAGGCAAGCACTCTACATTCGGTGCTATTGCTCTAGACCCTCTTTTGTCTTTCTTAATATTTTACCAGCCACATTGATAGGTGCTGGTAAAAGAGGAATTGAAAGAGCTATGCTTGGAATATCACGTTTCACTCAAATGAGAGAAAGAATCCGGAGTTCCGACCTCCGTCGACGATCAAGAATCAGGGACGCTGTCTCATTTGCCAAGGTGTCAAAAATCAGATAGGCTGGTCACGTAATGAGATTTAAAGACGACCGCTGGACTAGAGCTGTTGCCGACTGGATTCCACGGGATGTCAAAAGACCGCGTGGCCGCCCACCTACCAGATGGTCAGACTTCTTCATCAAGATAATGAACAATCGGTTTGAGGCTCTTCGTGTTCCTAGAGCGAACAGACGCCATTGGGTTACACTAGCACGCGACAGGGACAAATGGAGATGTTACTGGCGCCCGCTCGAGCAAATCGCCGATTAACGGGAAGTCAACTGATCAAGTGAATGATAGGTGCTATAACAACTTGTGTGTGCATACACTTTTATTTTAATAATCAAATAAACACTGGTGAACACCATTACCAAACTGAAACTTTAGTAATCATTCTAAATTTTCCTGTGCTATTATCTCCCTGACACTCATTTATTCAAAAGAATAGTAGTAGTCTACACTTGGCCCTCACCATATTCCAGGAACTCCTGCATGCAATTTATATGTATCACTCACTCATGCTTTACTGTAGTCTTCTGAGCTAGCTCTATTTTACAGACAAGGTTATTGAAGCATAGTGTCACCTGCTAAAGTTATGTCAGTGTTTGGTGACAAAGCCAGAATTAGAAGTATTTTACATACCATGCATTGTTAATCACAATGCAGTTTTGCTTCATTTAATTACTTTAAATTTTTGTTGCATATTATGTATGTCTAACAATATACTCTTTAGCTTTCTTGATTGATTAACTTTATTAAAAAGTCACCATACCATATGCTACTTCAGGAGACAACATATGGGACTATTTGGATGAACAGAAGTTTTTTTTTTAAAAGTATGCATTTAAAATGATCAATTTTTCCCCTGTGACTTGTACCTTTTTGTATCTTATTAAAGAAATATTTCCCTACATCAAGGACATAAAAACATGGATTCATTTCTTTTCCTTTTACTTCAGTGGCATTTTGGTGCTGATTTTAATTTTCGGAGGTATCACCCAGTAGTATTGATAGCTACAGCTCACTTAGTGTTAAGGGAAGCTTGTGGTTCTGCAGACCAATCCCAGGTCTTCTTTAAGTCAACGAACTTTATACAGAGTGACATCTTGAACTCCAGAGAAAACTCAATTAGCTTGGTTATCGTGTAGATATGGTCGATCGTGCTGAATCCTTTGCAGAACCTGGCTTGCTTGCATGGTTGTCCTTCATCTAGTGTTCTGCTAATCCTAATCAGGATGACTCGAGTGAATAGCTTGTAGACAACAGACAACAGGCAGATCGGGCGATAGTTGCCAATGTTGTGAATGTCTCCCTTCTTGTACAGTAGTACAGGCCTGCTGGTTTTCCATTGGGACGGAACCTTGCATTCAGACAGCTAGCGTGTGAAGAGCCGAGCTAATGTATTGATGAGAACTGATGGCAGGTTCTTCAGGTGTTCGGGTCTGACCTTGTCTGGGCTGGGTGCTGTTCGCTTCTGTAGTTTACAATGCTATTAATAATGCTTTCTCATGAACATAATTCCAATACCACACCCATCACCTCTGTACCCCCTCCCTCTTCAAGGACCCCAACATCCCTACTTTCCAATGTGGACCAGTTCTCCCGTTATGTTGCCTTTGGCTCTTTGATGCTCCCTTGCTGTGTATATGTAAGCCCCACATGTGAGAGATCATTTTGTACCTATCTCTTTCCTTCTGAACTACTTCACCCAGCATATCTTCTAGTTCCATCCACATTGCTGAAAATTGCTTGGTTTTGTTCGTGGTTCATGTGGGAATTCTATTCCTAATTTTGAGATAGAACTTCATACTTATTTCCATAGTGGTTGAACCAGACATCATGCCCAACAATCGTGGATGAGCTTTGTCGCTTTGATTTTCTCACCACAACTCTGCCAACACTGGCTGTTTTCAGACCTTTGGATACGTGCCATTTTCACAGGCAAGAGATGATATCTCACTGTTATTTTGATTTTCATTTCCATAATCATGAATGACAATGAGTACTTTTTCTTATGCTTGTTGGCTATTTGTATGTCCTCTTTGGAGAAGTGTGTGTTTATCCCTTTGACCCATTTATTGATGAGGTCCTTGGATTTTTTTGCTGTTGAGTTTTGTGAGTGTTTTATAGATCTTGGAAATCACTCCTTACGTGATGCATTATGTACAAATATTTTCTCCAAATCAGTAGGGTATAAGACTGGCCTTTTTAAAAACCCAGCGTTATACTCTTCAGGTGCACCTGAATTGCTATGTGCATCTATAGTTTTCTTTTTTTCTTACTGAGTTTAATTTTCCCATTATATGACTGCACCACATTTTCTTTATTTGTCATTGATCTAGTGACTCTTGTGCTGTTTTCAGCTTTTGGCTAGTACCAATAAAGCTGCTATGAACATTCATATCTAGGTTTGTGTGTGAACATAAGGTTTCATTTCTCTGAGATAATTACATAGGAGTGGAATTTCTGGGTAAGAGAGTAAGTATATGTTTAGCTTAGAGAAAGCTGCCAAATTTAAGAAGCAGCCAAAATGTTCTCCAAAATGGCCGTATCCTTTTAAATTCCCAGAAGTGACGGGTAAGTGATCTATCTCTCTGTGTATTCACAAGTTAATACTGTCATAATGGTTTATTTGGCTTTGTTTTTATTTTAGTCATTATAAAAACTATTGCTAATGACTCATTGTGGTTTTGATTTGTGTGTTCCTGTTTATTGACTAATAGTAGTGAACTTTTTGTCATGCTTATTTGCCATCTGTATTCAGTGAGTTAAATTCTTTTTTTCCAATTGAATTGTTTGAATACTTTAAAAATAGCAACTATACAGAGTTCTCCATATATCTCAGCTCTGTAACTGTGATATATATGATTTGTATATGTATCATTCGTTAATATATGATTTTCAAATACTTTCTCCTTATCTGTGGCTCATCTTTTTGTGCTCTTAAGAGCACCTTTCACAAATAAAAGATTTTTAGCGCTGATGCAAACCAATGTATCACATTTTAATCTGTTTTAAGCTTCTTGTGCCATATCTATGAATCTCCACTTTATTTTGTATCCTGTTTTCTTCTCGAATTTGGGGGAAACACTTAGCGGTGCTTGGAGCACCTTGTAGGAATCAAACTCAGGATTCATATGTTCGCAAAGTGTATGCTCCATCCCTTTAGTCATCTCCATGCTCCACCTTGCTTTATTTTAAAAGATGTAGAGTTTTATGATTTACATTTAGGCTTCTGATTTATTCTGAGTTCAATTTTTGAGCAAAATAGGAATTGGTAGGGATGGAGAAGGGAGCAACCTCCTTTTGATAAGGTTGGATGATTTCCTTGGTTGCACTTAGTTGGCAATTCCTAGTCAGGGGTGTATGGACTCTTTTGTGATTCTGGGGATCGGCAGGTTTACAGTTCTGCCCCCCACCAAAAAAGAGTTCTGTTAAAGAAACTTTGGTACATTTACACAATGGAGTACTATGCAGCTGTTAGAAAAGACGAAGTCATGAAATTTACATATAAGTGGTACTACATGGAAAGTATGTTAAGCGAGATGACTCAAAAGAAAGGGATAGACATAGAAAGATTGCATTCATCTGGGGAACATAAAGTAACAAAATAGGAGACTAACACCCAAAAATGGCCGAGATTAGTACCAGGAATTTTACTCCATGGCTTGGAGGCCAACCACACATGCTAGGGGAATAGGGAGCTCAGATAGAGAAGGGAGCACCAAATAAAGGGTGTTCGGAGGATTCTCCCAGGATGGGAGAAGCATGCTGAAAGTAGACTATAGACCAAACATGATTGTCACCCATTGCCTCTTTTGCAAACCACAACACCCAATAAGAGAGAGAGAACAAAAGGGAATGCCCTGCCACAGAGGCAGGGTGGGATGGGGGGATGGGTGGGTGGGAAGGATACTGGGATCTGTGGTGGTGGAAAATGGGCACTGATGGAATGATGGAAGGATAGGTATTTGGTCATTGTATAATTGAAATCCAAGCACAAAAATTTGTAAGTCTGCAACTGTACCTCATGATGTCTCACTAATAAAAATAAAAAAATAAATGAAAAAAGAGTTCTGGCCCACAGAGCTTTTCTCTCTCCCGTTAGGAAGAGACTGAGTCAGAAACTATTCTTAAGGCTCCTTTGTCCCCAGTAGCATTTATGGGTTGGGGGGTTTTCGGAAAAAAAGAAAAGCACAGCTTTTCCTGTGTTTTCATATCTGGTCTGATGTCCTAAACTTGGTCTGGCCGCTCTCCTCTTCATCCTCAGGGTACCGCTCACCCACAGCATGAATGGGGCCAACCAGCTGCTCCCAAGGAGTTCTCATATTTCCACTCATTGGGTCATGAGTAGTTAGCTTCTAGATTTAGGAAGGTAGCCTGTGAGCAAATAGCACTGCCTGGCTGGCATGCCATTTCTTTTGTGGGGTCACTTGAGAGTCAGTCAACTAAACAGCACCGTAACACTGTAGCACTGTCCTTCCATTGTTCATTGATTTGCTCAAGTGGGCATCAGTAACGTCTCCATTGTGAGACTGGTTGTTACTGTTTTTGGCATATGGAATACGCCATGGGGAGCTTGCCTGGCTTTGCCATGTGGGTGGGATACTTTCGGTAGCTTGCCTGGCTCTCCGAGAGGGATGGAGAAATCGAACCCGGGTTGGCCGCGTTCAAGGCAAACGCCCTTCATGGTGTTCTATTGCTCCAACCCAGTCAACAAAACAATGCTGAAAAATTAGTTTGAGATGATTCAAATGCATTCCGATGCAAGGTAGATTTAGGACCCTGGATGATATGCAGTGGATGGATTTAGGCCTGTGGAGCACATGCAGTGGGGGAACAGTGGCCTGAAGGAAGAAACGAAGCTAATGCCTACACAGGTTTCCAAAGCAAAATGACACCACCAGACCCCGAGGGTCCAGCTTGGTACTAACACAACAGGACCCAGAGAACTTGCGGCTTGCTGTCCCCCTGAGTGGCGAGGTGCCATGCCAGTTCTTCCTTTCTTTGTTTTCCACTTCCCTGCCTCCTGGTAATTATGTATGCTGTCCAGGTTTTCCCATACAATTAGTGGAATGCATTTACTCCATTGTGTGCAGACCTGGAGACCCACAGTTAAGGTTTTAATTCACGTGGAATCAGTTCCTGTATGCAGTGAGTAGACATCCCATGTCACTCTTTCAAAAGGCTACAGAATGAGTTATTCAATGGCCCTTCAGAGAGTCCTCTCCCTCCGTCTATTCTTCCTTCCCAGTGCTCTAGGAAACAGCTAGTACACGGAGCTCAGCTCCTCGGCTCCTCTTCCTTTTTCTAGAATGCTTTCATTTGCTCTTAGCCATTTGTTCTCACGAAAAGTTTTGAAGCCACTTGTCAAGTACTATGACAAAAAATGAGCTGAGGTTTTTGTTAGAAATGAATCTTCTAATCAACTCGGATGTGACTGGCCATCTTGATATTTTTGAAATTTCCAAACTGGAAACAGAGTTTACTTCTTTACTTAGAACTTAATACCGTTATTCATCTCTTATTTGGTTTATTCCCACTTATATAATTTTAAAGTTATTTATTTTTGTTTATGTTGGTAGCCGTAGCCAGTGGTGCTCAGGAAACACTCCGACTTGGGATCTAAGGGCCCCTCCTCGTGATGGTGCTCAGAGCACCAGAGATAAATAAAACTCGAATAAGGTAACACTGAAACATGATGGGTGAAATACCATGCAGTTAATTATCGTTCAGTGTTACACATTCATTTGCTTTTTACATTTTAATGCTGTGCTGGGGATCAAACCCAGGGTCTCCCACATACCAGGCATGTGTTCTATCTCTGAGCGATGTTGCCAGTCATTGGGAAAATCACCAACTGCTAAGTTCAAGGACATTCACCAAAGTGTTATTATAATGGTGAAAAACTGAAAACAATAAAAATATCAAATAATGTTGGAAAGTCACATTCATTTGGTGCTATCTCATAAAGAAGATGTTTTCATTTATGGTTTTGAAGACTGTTGGAGAAGCGATTGAGTGATAGGATATGTTAACTAAGCATTAAAAGATTAAAATGGAAACTGAATAGTGAGCCTTATTTCAATTTGGTAAAGATGCCTATCTATACATTTTGTAAGCTTTACAGTAACTCATATTGAGAGAGTCAGGTTTTTTTTAATGTCTTTCATTTATTCATTTGTTTCACTCATATTTCACTCATTTTCACTTTATATATTGTCCTTATTTGTGATTTCACAATTTGCTGGGAATGTGTATTTTGCAGGAGTTTCTTGGGCACACCCACTGGTGCTCAGAGATTACCCCTGGTTCTGTGCTCAGGGATCACTCCTGGTGGTTCTTGGGGGAACAGGTACTGTGCCAGCAATAGAACACCACATGGTCACAAGCAGACAAACACCCTAAGACAATGACATATAAGGTCCCTTCCGTTCCAGTCTTGTCTTTGTCTCCAGTGCTTGCCTGGGGTGGGAGCACAGCTTGTGTGCAGCTGTGTCTGTGGGTCTGACATCTACTCTTGCCTTAGCACAGTGCCCTGAGTCATGGGACACTGCACATCTGGAAGGTCATTGTGGTTTTCAGCCTCTGTGAAGTCTCTGATGACACAAGAACCTAGTCAGGGAAAGTGACAAGGAGCAGGACAATTCTGCAGGGCCATGAGGTCTGAACCCCCTCCTCTGCTCCTGATCCTGTGGCTGCCCAAATCACAACCCAATGTCTTCTCTGAGGAAACTCCGTCTCCATTTGCTCTTGGCATGCCTCATGGTGTATGCCAAGAGAAAGGGAGATAAAATACATTCCTGCTCTGCTCTGGTCCCCAAGTGACTGCAGACAGAAATAGAATCCCCTGCCTAGGATGTACGGAGAGGCAGATCCAGGCTGCCGCCCAGCCTAGAGGATTCTAAGGGGCAATTTCCAAACAACTGGTAGATGAATGGAAAGACGGCCAACCTCAGACTTCAGGACCCGAAACAGGGCTGTTTACTTCTCTATGGATCTATAAAGATAGAAATGGTCTACATTACAGGTAATGGAATTCTGAGATATGGAGGAAACATTCTGGAATCAAGCCAGCTGAGAATAAATTGTCTCAAACTGGTTACCTGTGTGGCCTCAGGCAAGATACTTAACCTCTCTGTGCCTCTGCAGTCTCAACTGTGAAACAGTAGAATTAGGCTAGTTCCCTGTCCTTGAGCCGATATGAGTGGGGGGGGGGGGCAGTTCTGCCGTGGGGAAGTGCTAGAGCGCTTCACCACCCATTTGCTTCCCACTGCAACCAAATGCAGGTTTCTCATCTCACATCGGAGTCTCCTAGGGAGAAAGAAAAAAGTTTTTGAAGCCCCTGTCCTGGGTTTCAGATCCTTTTTCCTCCCTGCTTTTCTCTTGACAATTGCTTTGGCAGTAACAGCTGTTATCTGCTCATCTCCCAAATGAGGATAATCACGCTCGCCCTCCATCCCACCAAGGACTGCTTTAAGGATCATCAGATATAATGGACAGAGAGAATAATTGTGTAAGGATGGTTATTAGTCTATGAAAAGTCCAGTGAATATTTCTGCATAAAACTACATCAATTTTCTACTCAAAAGGGTATATAATTGCACTCTCCCAGAGTGCTTGTCTAGATCTGAATCACAGGAACACCTAGTCACGTGCATTTGCAATCATCTCCAATTGATTCGCTCTCTTTTTAATTGAACAAAAGGTGTTGTATTTTGTTTTTACTTGTCTTTCTGAAGCCCAGCTTTGGTGCATTGAGTTATTATTTTTACCCTAAGTCTGTGTTTATAATATTATCCATGGTAGGAACCTTTATTTTCTACTCAATTTCTCTCTTTCACCAGAATATCATCTGGCAGAACAAATGGAAGGTTTAATCCACATCTGCCTTGGGGGTGTGATTCTGCATCTATTAGGTCCCATGGGTGAGAGTGATGCTCCTTCCAGTGCTCTCTACCTGGGCTGGCATGAGGATGAACCAAGGTGATGCGTAAGGCCATTCCTAACACTGAGTGACAAGCCCATGTTAGGAAAGATGGAAACTTGCAGAAGTAGGCTCAAGCAGACTGTGGCTTTTGGTGTGTTCTTATTCATTGAATTGAGTTGACTTTAGGGCAGGAATTCAGTGCTGTTTTTTTCTAATAAGCATTTAATTCAATTTAATTTAATTTTATTTTTTTTAAAAATTTTATTAGTGAGACACCATGAGGTACAGTTGTAGACTTACAAATTTTTGTGCTTGGGTTTCAATTATGCAATGATCAAATACCCATTCCTCCACAGTGCTGTCTTTTATGTTCTATAGTTTCACTTCCTTCTCCTTTAACAAGAGTACTCTGGACAACTTCCTTTGAGGACACTTTTCTATAGGAAAACCCAGGGATGCGCAGTGTAGTCTTTCTTTCTGAACTCTTTCTTTCCCCCAAAGGAGCACTTTAACTCATGCTGAGCAAAATAAGTCAGATGGAAAAGGAAAATAACAGATTATCTCTCACTCACAGGCTTTACATAAATATAAAAGGGAATAAAAAGTGACTGATGAAAACAAGCCCTGTAGACCAAGATTACATAACACAAGTTACCTAAACGGGAGCGTGAAAAGGAAGGGTCGTACGGAGTATGGCAGAGGGATATGGTGGGCTGCTTGTTGTTATAACACTGCACCCCTAAAATGTATAAACATTTCTACTTCCGAAATCAAAACAAAATGAAATGAAAGAAAACGGCAGCAAATGTCACTTCGTATCTCAAATCTGAGGCACACTGAGTGGTATCACTTGCTTGATGGTGCAACTTAGACATTTTCTTTAGAACTTGAAGCTATTCGCTTGAACAAGTGCCATTCTGGATGCTTCACCAATTGAATCTGAGAAACTCTGATCTCCAGAGGCAAGTGCCTGCCCAGTCCTGGGGAGAGGAGGTGGGCGTCGAGGGGGAGCCATACTTTACTAGGCAGCAACAATTACTGAGGAGTCTGGGTGGGGGAATAATCAGTGCTGGAGTAGCTGCCTCCAGATTCCATGCTTTCAGGCACTGCCAAGGGTCAGACTACTTCCTCACTGGTATCAGAGTTGGTACCCAGAGCTACCCATGGAAGTGTTAACTTGGCACCCGTCTCACCTAGAGTCTGAAAGTGGCAGGTGTCCAGAAAATGCTTCCAGCACGGACTTGGGCCTCTCCCGTTTTCCTGTGCATGGGAGGATTTTAAAGCCTGTATGGTGCTTTCAGAGAGCGAGGACAGTTGGTGAGAATTTAACCCCCTCTGGCCTTTTACAGATGGGAAGATGAAGGACGACCACGAAAAGGAAGGGCCCTGCCCATGGCTTTCTTGGCCGAATCAGGGAAAAAACTCAGACTATCTTTCCTCAAGCTCAATCACAGACTCTCTGTGGGACTAAATGGCCTCAGACTCCTGAGCAGACAGAGAGGGCACAGCAATGGTGGGGGAGAAACATCGCTGCTAGTTCCAGACCAAACCTGCTCGTTGGACTAGAGTGAACGCACTACTCATCATTCCAAACTAGAAAAGGTTCACTCAGCGAACGGGGAACATGGTGCAGAGGCATAGGTGAGCCTATGCAAAAGTTCTCTCTCATTAATAGGAACAGGGAGAGGATGGTAAGCAAACCAACAACCACTGCAAAAGTGCTCCTTCAGTTCCAACAGAGAACTACATTAGCTCGTTAAATTGCTCTTCACCTTGAGGGAAACTGAACGTTCATGAGGCTGAGCCACTCGCTCAGGGTCGAACAGGAGTTAAGTCCTCACACCGCCCAGGGCTACATTCTTCTCTATGCTCAGGGAGCACTTTCCACACTGCTGACCTTGGAAGAGAGCGGTTTTGGGGACCAGAAGTGGCTGGACAAAAGGTCTGTGGTAGCAGATAGTCCAGTATGGCCTGATGAGGTGTTTTATTGGGGGGACCAGGGGGAATGTGGTGATGACAAAGATTTGAGCCACTTCCAGTGGTGCTCAGGGAACCCTATGTTATGTGGGAAATCAAACTAGCATCTGTCATGTGCAAGGCAAATGCCTTAATCCACGGTGGCACAGTGTCTAGCACATGTTAAGGACTGGCTCTCACAATACTGCAGTCTCCAAATACCAGAGGTCCATGGTTGGTTTTCTGTATTTCTTCTTGTCATTTATTTATTGTCATTTATTCTTTATTATTGGACCCCCCTTCCCTGTCCTCTGCTGTTGCTGTCGATGTAGTTGCAGTGACCTGGTCATGCTCCTCTTACATTTTTGTTGTGATGCTTTCTGGGAGTGGTAATCAGGTCCAAGTGCTTCCAAGCTTGGCCTTGGTGCTCACCAAATATTGCGCTTCTTTAATGGCATTGCTTGTACATTTCATCACTGAAGGTCAAAGTCTTTACTTGCGGTGCTCATGTGTATTTTGACTGTAATGTTTACTGACACACAGGTGCTTGCTAGGGATCACTCTTCCTGGCTGCAGTGCTCACAGACATCCTTTTAGTGGCAGCACTCACTGAAGGTCACACCCTTCTGGTTACCACCAAGTAAAACTGGGTTACAGCTGAAAACTGCTTGTAGCTCTGAGTGAGGATTGAAGCTGGAGTTTCCAGGCTCGGAGAGCAGAGTGGCACAGATTCTGCACATGTGCTGGCACCACAGCATCAACCTCAGGCTAGAGAAGTGGACATTCCAAACCACTGAGTCACTCCTCCCCCCCCCCACTTTTGGCTTCCTTGAGTTTTTCTGGGCATGCATGCCATTACTCTTTCATAGCATAGGTGAGAATGAGATACACCAGGGTCTTCTGCCCCTACCCAGTGCAGAATATTTGCGCCTGTGACTAGGCAGTTCTGAAACCAGAGAGGCACTCGGTGCACAAAAGATGAAAAACAACACAGAAGGCACAGACAATAGGAGCGCCGTAAGAATATCCTGCCTCAAAAGGTGATGGAGTTGTCCAGCTGTCTTAATTGTACTTGTGCTTTTGTGTTTACTATCCACATTTTGCACCATCACGATGTATTCATTTATAATGGGAAGATAATCTTTAGTTTTACAATAGTCCTTGCAAGACTATTTGATTTTTGCAAATGAAAAATAGAAGAGAGGAAAGAAAGGCCAAGCAAAGTAGCAATGAGTCAGAATCTGAGCTCCGAGCCCACCTCCGTCACTGGCTCTCTGTTGGCCTTGTCCATGGCCCTTTTCTTCTCTGTGCTCGTACCTAAAGGACAGTATGTTCCAGCGTGGGCGGCAGAAGTGTTGTGGGCAGGTTTTATTCTGCTGCTAGGCAAGACTTTCAAAGGTGTTTTTCTACCAAAATGTTTGCTATGATTGCTTTTAGTTCAACTTTTGTTTTCTTCCCCTAAATGTCACGAAGTCTCAGCCAGAATTTAGTTTTTATGATAAACTTGCTGATGCCCACTAGAAGTCTCAGGGTCCCTGCAATCTTTCCTTCAGGGTGTAAGGGGCTCTCTTTTTTCTGGACCTCATCAAGCTCGAACAGCTCCCTAGAATCAAAGATCTCCTGAGTAGAGAGAACTCTACAATCCAACAAAGTGAAAGTTAACAGATAAAATCGCACCACTCCTTCCTTGATTTTCCACCTTTCTTTATTCTATTTTTTTTAGAAAGCATATTATAGTTTCATTATGCCAGTCATACATACTAGTTGAATACAACAATCAGAAAACAATTTGGGTATTTATGTACGGGGTAATAATATGCAGCTCTTGATAGGCGGCTGTTTTCTAAAGCTGAGGTAAATCCACAGGTATGAACCTGTAACTAGATCCATGACATGCTGTTTGGTGAAAAAAGCAAGCTAACCTATTGTTTCTAGGAGTTTCTTGGTAGAGGTTTTAGCGTTCTCTAAGTATAGTATCATGTCATCTGCGAATAGTGAGAGCTTAATTTCTTCTTTCCCTATCTGGATGCCCTTAGTATCTTTTTCTATGGGCACTTGATCATTGTATAACTGAAACTCAAGCACAAAATTTGTAAGCCTATAACTGTACCTCATGGTTTTTCACTAATAAAAAAAGAAAAAGAAAAAAAGCAAGCTAACACAGTGTATATAGTGTGACACCATCTGTATTAATATATACACACAAATGTTTACATGAACACACAAATGTCTTGAAAAATATTTATCAATTTGTCCACAGAGGTTCTCTCTGGGGAGATGAGAGAGAGGGACTTCTATTTTGAGTTGTTTGCAGAAATTCTGCATTACTCTTGCGATTTTAAAAAGGAAAAGAAGTAAGTCAGTGAAAAATAAGGGCAACAAGAGAGCTGTCATGGCTATTTCTGCCTTGAAATTAGAATAAAATGTCAATAACAACAAATCCCAAGCAAAAGGCAATTTCCCACTTTGAGGCAATCACTATTACTATTTTGTGATTAACCTGATCTGTTTTTATCCATGCAATGCATGCACATCATTTTTATTAACATAGAAAATAATTCACTTATGCTTTTCTCTCCTAGTAATATAGCATGAACTCCTTTCAAAACTGTTGAAAATATATCCATATGATACTTGGAAATGGTTTCTACTGGCTATATTATATATTTGTACACAGGATTATTAGATTGTCTCCTTTCCCTATTTAAGAAAGGTTACTGTCAACATCCTGAACATTATTTTTTCTTTTCCCAAAGAAGATATTCACTGTGAAAAGTAGAAACTGTGCAGAAAACCAGCATATATTGTGCAGATATACTCTTAAAATTAAATTCTGGGCACAAGAATGTGCAGTATTTATTGAGGGTTTTAATCTATGACACCATACCAGAGTTCCTTACAGAAAGGCTGACCAATGCCTTCTTCCTCCCACTGCCGCCCAGGGGTCAACCTGGTCCCTTTATCCCATTAACTGGGAGTTAGCTTCACTCTTTGAAATTTTTACCCATTTGGTAGTTGAAAAAAATGCTGTCTACATGTCATTTGAATGCTCTTCCCCTTCATTTTTACTTGAACAGGCAATTTAATACTTCTGCCACATCTCTTTTGTTTTTATTTAATTTCTCTCTCTCTCTTTTTTGCTTTGGGCCACCCCTGGAAGTGCTAAGAAATCACTCCTCGTGAACTCAAGGGAATATAGGGGGTTCTGGGAACCTAACCCAAGTCAGCTGTGTGCAAAGCAAGTGCCCTGCCCATTGTACTATTGCTATGGCCCTATACTCTCTCTTTTGGTGATTCCTTCTTTGTGTATTTTCCAGTTACACTCATGTGATTTTTTTCCTATTGATTTATAAAAGTTCCTTATATATTAAGGCATTCATGACTTTTTCATATATGTCATCTTTTTCCAAGTAAGTTATTTTGATTTTAGCTTTCATTATGACTTTTCTCTTGTATAAAGGATTAAGTTTTTCCATAACATTGATTCATCTTTTTCTTTCTTGTTTCTGTGTTTGGTACCATCATTTTGGATATTACCCTGCTCTGAGCCTATTCAGATATTTACTGATGCCTTCTAGTGTGACATTGAACTCTTCAGCCAGCCTATGATTGGACTGCCTCATGTAAGGTAAAGGTTTAAATGTCCCATCTTGGATATGGCTGGATAATTGTCCCAAAGCTTGGTTGACACGCTTTCTGCTTTGATTCCCTTGGAAATGTGGTCTTGATATCTGCAATTAAATTACTCTTGCATATGGGCTTGTTGCAAGATTCGGTCTCTAGTATTTGTTCAAGATTAGGGGTTTGGCATGGGCTCCTGTTTTTTTTCCAGAGCTTTCTGTCCCAGTGACCATATGTGTGTGCACTAGGAGCAAGGGGATGAATGCCCAGCTGTAGCACTGTAGCACTGTCCCCCCGTTGTTCATCGATTTGCTCGAGCAGGCCCGGTAACATCTCCATTGTGAGACTTGTTGTTACTGTGTTTGGCATATTGAATACGTCACAGGTAGCCTGCCAGGTTTTGCCGTGCGGGCTAGATACTCTCAGTAGCGTGACAGTCTCTCCGAGAGGGGCGGAGGAATCAAACCCGGCTCTGCCAGGCTGACACGCATAAGGCAAATGCCCTACCGCTGTGCTGTCGCTCCAGCTATACAACAGGAATCACCTTCTCCATGTAGAGCTCAGCCCATCATACTTGCAAACATCCAGAGAGCCCAGCACTGTCTAGCTTACAAATACCCACAAAACCCATTTTCAGGAAGCCGTCAGAGATGCTCTGTAAGATGTAAGGCCTTTCTGCCTCAAGGGCTGGGGAGATGTGTGCTGAAAGTTGGTAAAGGACCAAAGCCGAGAGCCTTTTGGTATCCATATTGCGAACCATAATGCCCAAAAGAAGACGAGAGAGAGAGAGAGAGAGGAGAGAGAGAGAGAGAAGAAAAGTGCCTGTGAGAGGCAGTTTGAGGGGGTGTGGGTGGCAGGAGGGATACGGGGGATATTGGTGGTGGGAAATGTACACTGGTGAATGGATGGAGGTTGGAACATTGTATGACTGCAACCCAATCGATCAAGAAAACTTTGTAAGTATATCTCATGGTGATTCAATTAAAAACAAAAATAATTAACACACACACACACACACACACACACACACACACAAAACCAAAAAACCTATTTCCAGTGATACTGGTGGCCTCTGGGTGGCACTGTAGAGCTACTCTAGATCTCCTTGGAGGGCAGAAGCTGGAAGAAATTTCTAGTGGGTTCTCTGGGCATCCTGGTGCCTGTGGAATATCTGGAGCCTCAGCAGTGGGATACAAAGAGAGGGTCCTATTCCCCGAGACCCCCAGATTGGCTCTTTTGTCGCCTTTGGCAAAAAAATCACCCATGACTTTCTCCATAGCTGTGCATAACTGGGGCAAGCGCTGGGGCTTGTGCTGATTTATAGACTAAGGCAGATGTCCATGTTGGTTGGGGCGTTGAGGGGATGGGGGTCAGAAGGGCTTGATCTGGACATCAGCAGAGGCTCATTGTGATGCTCATGATAATAGCGAGATCTTCACAGAGTTCAGTTACTTTCTAAGGTCTTTTCACAGTGAAGGTATCCTTTGGGGAAGGAAAAATAATCTCTGCTTCCTTATAGGCCAAGGATAGGGCTTGGTGTACAGCTCAATAAAAGTTTGGTAAGCAATAAATGAGGGAAAGAGCAGGGGAGATTGAGAGAGTTTATATCCCTCTCTGATGGACAATTATAGAGTTGTGTTAAATGTGAGGATTAAAAAATGTTATTGTGGGAAGCCAGAGAAAAGTAGAGGAATAAAAGTGAATTTCTGTCTGATCCAGCACCACATGACTCCCGACCCTTCTAGAAGCATCCCTGGAGGCCTCTGCGCACTTCTGGGTGCTGGAATAGCACATCTAATCCCAGAACTTCAGAGCAACATCCTCGGGCCCTCTCACAGAACCACTGGCCTGGTTTGGATGAAAATTGCTGGGAAGAACTCCCAAGCCTCCTGACTACCACTTGCCGTGACTTCAATAAACTGAAATATGGAGAAGAAAGTTCTAGATGGGAAGATTTGGCTGGCTCTTAAGAGTTGAGAGAGCTACCCATTTGACCCAGCAACACCACTCCTGAGAATATATCCCAGAGAGGGAAAAAAGTATAGTCCAAGTGACATCTGCACTTGTTTATTCATTGCAGCACTCTTTACAATAGCCAGAATCTGGACAAACCCTGAGTGCCCGAGAACAGATGACTGGTTAAAGAAACTTTGGTACATCTACACAATGGAATACTATGTAGCTGTTAGAAAAGATGAAGTCATGAAATTCACATACAAGTGGTACTACATGGAAAGTATCATGTTAAGCGAAATTAGTCAGAAAGAGAGGGATAGACATAGAAAGATTGCATTCACCTGGGGAACATAAAGTAACAAAATAGGAAACTAACACCCAAGCCTGGCTGAGATTAGTACCAGGAGGTTTGCTCCATGGCTTGGAGGCCAGCCATGCATGCTAGGGGAAAAGGGAGCTCAGATAGTGAAGGGAGCACCAAATAAAAGGTGTTGGGAGGATCCTCCCAGGATGGGAGAAGCATGCTGAAAGTAGACTATAGACCAAACATGATTGTCACCCATTGCCTCTTTTGCAAACCACAACACCCAAAAGGAGAGAGAGAGAACAAAAGGGAGTGCCCTGCCACAGAGGCAGGGTGGGATGGGGGGATGGGGGGAGGGAGGGATACTGGGACCCATGGTGGTGGAAAATGGGCACTGGTGGAGGGATGGGTACTTGATCATTGTATAACTGAAACCCAAGCACAAAAATTTGTAAGTCTACAACTGTACCTCATGGTGTTTCACTAATAAAAATTAAAAAATAAAAAATAAATCAATAAATTTAAAAAATCTAAATAAATCAGTAACTGTACCTCATGGTGTTTCACTAATAAAAATTAAAAAATTTAAATAAATCAATAAATTTGAAAAGCTTTAAAAAATAAAGATTTATTTTATTTTAAAAAAACGAGTTGAGAGAGCTATCCAGGCATGAGCCAAGGCAGAACTGCTTGGATTTGTGATATTCTTGGGAAGTGACAGAGGATTCAGTTTAAAATTTTACCTTTAAAAGGTCATTCCGCCCCCTCCCCCAAGCCTAGCAGCTCCCTTCTCTTCTTAACTGAATGATGAGAGCCACTTTGTCAAATGCTCTGTTAACTCCCATTTTGCTTCCTCTAGTCATCTAAAACAAGAATTTTAAGCACATTATAGATTTTCTGAAAACGTTTCAGGATCTTCTACTGACATTGCCCCTGTCTGTAGATCACAGTCTGATTCGGACTGTTTCTCACTGTGCATATTTATTTGTGTAACATTGGTTTATAAGACTGCATGTGTGTTAAGGATTACATTTTATACCTTTTCAGACTATGTTACCTCATCGTAGCCACCACCATAATATCCCTGGAATAGTTACTCTCTATGAATGCAGATGATGAGTTCTGTGATAAAGAAAGCCCAGGGAGTTTGGATTTTACTTTCAGGACTACAGAAAGTTCACCAAAGAGTTTCAGACATGGAGAGATGTATTGTGCTTCTGGAACTTTCATTTTAAAAGAGGCATAAGTCCTCTGGAAAAATAATTTGGCAATGTTCATCAAAACTGAATGTTCCTTTAAACAAATAATCTACATCTATGAGTTTATCAAAGATAATAAATATATATATAGATGCTTAGGAATTTTATTGCAGCTGTATTTCTAGTAGCAAATACTTGACAACAACCTAATGTCCATCAGTAGAGAACTAGTTGAACTAAAATCCATATACACAAAGCTGAATTAAAAAATTAATGTGGAAATACTTCTATAGAGTGACTATGTAAAAGATATATAGCTAAGTAAATAAAAAAGGTGAACAGGATATATATAGTAGGAAATCATTTTTTGCAAATAAAATAAGTATCTGGGCACATATATTCTAACATGCAAATATATATTACTGAGAGACTAAATTAAGAGCATCAAAATTGGTTGCCTCTCGGTTATGAGAGAAAATAGGAGAGAAAAAACAATTATAGAAGTTAAATCTCAATAAATCTCACTTGCTCTATAGTTCTGGATTTAGACTCCTTTACTATTTCATATAATGTGAAAGAAAAATTAAGTCAAAGGGAACTAATGTCTCAAAGTTGAAAACATTTAAGTAAATAAACCTAGTAAATAAAACACTTAAGTAAACAAACCATGGTATAATCCTAGAGAACAGAATAATTTGAAGATTTTCAAATAATGTTTTGGTTGCATAACCCCCATGGAATATATTGAAGAGAAACACAGTAGTATTAAATTGCATTCAGTCTTTTGTTACTAGCTATTATAGTATTTACTATTTTAACAAACAGAATAAAACAAATAAGAAATTTGTGTAGGTTTAGTTTTTAAAAACAATGATTTTGATGTTATTAGGTACAGCATCTTCATCATAAGACAACGTTACTATGAAATCAAAGAAACTAAGTAAAATGAGCTGTAATCTTTCTTGTGAATTGAAATAATCACTATTAAATCTGAATTTTGCTCTCTAAATGGTACATTTTCCTTAATTATATTTACTGTAAAGACAAAGTATACAACCAGTCAATAAAAACATCTTTAGCTTTCAGCATGAGCGCTTTAGAAAAATAGTTCCTATAGAAACATTCTTGTAAAAATGTTTGATCTTATGTTTCTGGTAGAAAATATACAAGATAACTTTGAATCTATGTGTCCTTTTTACATGCATCACATTTAAGTTTGGGTTAACTGCATTTATTTCTGGATTATTTTACTTAGAAAAATATTAATGGTATTCATTCATGCTATTGCTTTTTTTCAGTAGTTCTTTCTTTCCTTTTATTGTTTTGCTTACTTCATTATATACACACATCACAGTTTGTTTTGTAAATTAGATGCTGATGGAAATTTGGATTCTTTACAATTTGGGGTTATTACAAACACAGTTTCTTTTTGAGTGAAAAACATAAAAAGCAAATATACAAGATGAGTTATAAAACTTGTTCGGTGTCTGAAATTATTGAAGATTACCAGGAGCAAATAAAAATGTCATAGAATGATTTCACCTCTGTTAATGTCAGAACAGCTTACTGTGGACTAACCTTTCTTCTGAGAACAAGAAGAACTTCTGAGTTCAAAATAATTAAATATAAGAGGGAAAAACACCTTTTTTGAGAATACTGGTTAAATTTCAATGCAGCGAGGGCTTGAGAAACCAAGGTACAAAAAGAAGGGGAAATAGAGATATAATTGAATGTTAGAGCACATGCAACATATTTATATTATCAAGGAGAGGTTAAAATGTAAGTGAAATTTATCTATTATACCAGATAATGAAACAGTGGTTACATTTGGTGAGAAAGGAGTTGAGGACCCCCACTCATGAGACCATGAGTTCCATCTCCCACAACACACACACACACACACACACACAAAGAGGCAAGACGATATGAGGCACCATTTTTTTTGTCTCAAGGTATTTATTTGCAAGTTCCAACCAATGGCTAAAAGACCAAGAACATGAGGATCTGAGGAGAATTCTCGTAGCCTTTCAGAGTCAGGACCTGCCAATGAAGAGAGCTCTATTAAATAATCTCTAAATTGTGATCTCAAAGGGTTGTAACTAGACTAGAAGTGAGTGATAAAGTTTCCAATACTCAAAAGTTGAATTGGCTCAATCTCTCCTTACAAGTGAAGTGATCTGCTCCTATTCACAATACCTGTAGTAAATCAAACTAAATTATCTTTTCTTTTTTTGGTTTCTGGGCCACACTCAGCGATGCTCAGGGTTTCCTCCTGGCTCTGAACTTCGAATTACTCTTTTTTTTGTAATAATCATCCACATTTGTTTCTAAGGATTTATTTTTATCGCTGGAGCGATAGCACAGCGGTAGGGCGTTTGCCTTGCACGCAGCCAACATGGCCGACCCGAGTTCGATTCCTCCGCCCCTCTCGAGAGCCCGGCAAGCTACCGAGAGTATCTCGCCCGCACGGCAGAGCCTGGCAAGCTCCCCGTGACGTATTCGATATGCCAGACACAGTAACAACAAAGTGTCCAATGGAGGCGTTACTGGGCCCGCTCGAGCAAATCGATGATCAACGGGAGGGCCTTTACTTTACTTTACTTAAGGATTTATTTTTAAATTTTTATTAAGTCACCATGAGATACACAGTTACAAAATTGATCATAGTCGGGTTTCAGTCATAGAGTGTTCCAACACCCGTGCCTCCACCAGAGCATATTTCCTACCACCAATGTCCACAGTTTCCATCCCACCACACTTCCCCACGCCTGTCTCTATGGCAGGTACTTTTATTATCTCTCTCTCTCTCTCTTTGGAAGCCTGCTGGAGGAGAGTCAGTTGGGATAAAGAAAGCACTATATGACAAAGATACTTGGATAAGAACCACGTGCTGAAAACAAATAAAGGAACAAACATGATAAACTCTTGAGCCTGTATTGCAAAACATAATGCCCCATAAAGAGAGAGAGAGACATAGACAGAGACACAGAGAGACAGAGAAAGAGCCAGGAATATCTCTTCACAGTGCTCAGAGGACCATATAGAATGCCAAGGATTGAACCCTAGTCAGCTGCATGCAAGGCAGGCGCCTTACCTGCTGTACTATCGCTCCAGGCCCCAAACTAAATTCTCACTTCACTATGCAGATAACATCATCCAGCATCTCAGATTTTTTCCTTTGGATATTCCTTGAAAATATCAAGCATACATGTAGATCACATCCCTGCAAAAAAAAAACAGCAGAAAAATGACCAACAGACACTCACAACATATCGCCTTCACATTTACCAGACATGGACATTAAAATAGCTATTGTTAATAGGTTCAATAAATCACTCACATGGTTGGATAGAAATTATCAGTGAATGGGGATGCAAAGATAATTTAACATTCGGAAATCAATCAACATAATCCATCATATCAACAAAAGTAAAGATAAAACCATATGATCATATCAATAGATGCAGAGAAAGCTTTTGACAAGATCCAGCACCCGTTTATGATGAAAACTCTTGCCAAAATGGGTTTTGAAGGAACTTTCCTCAAGATAGTCAAAGCCATCTACGACAAACCCATGGCAAGCATTATCCTCAATGGAGAAAATCTAAGGGCGTTCCAATTAAGATCAGGGACAAGACAAGGATGCCCATTATCACCACTTCTATTCAATACAGTACTGGAAGAACTTGCAATAGCGATTAGGCAAGAAAAAGACATTAAAGGCATCCAGATAGGAAAGGAAAAAAATCAAGCTCTCACTATTCACAGATGATATGATACTATGTCTTGAGAATCCTAAATCCTCTACCAAGAAACTTCTAGAAAAAATAGACATGCAGTAAAGTCGCAGGCTATAAAATTAATGCCCCCAAATCCATGGCCTTCCTATATGCAAATAATGAGACAGAGGAAAGTGACATGAAAAAAACAATCCCAGTCACAATCGTGCCCCAGAAAATCAAATACCTTGGAATCAGCCTAACTAAAGAGGTAAAGGACCTCTACAATGAAAACTACAAAATGCTACTCCATTAAATAAAAGAGAACACAAGGAAATGGAAACATATCCCCTGCTCATGGAGAGGAAGAATTAACATTGTCAAAATGGCAATACTCCCCAAAGCATTATACAGATTCAATGTGATCCCTATAAGGATACCCATGAAATTCTTCAAAGAAATAGATCAAGCACTCCTGAAATTCATATGGAACAACAAATGCCCACAAATAGCTAAAGAAATTCTTGGGAAAAAGACATGGGGAGGCATTACCCTCCCCAACCTCAAACTCTACTACAAACCAGTAATAATTAAAACATCATGGTACTGTAACAAAGGCAGGGCCTCAGACCAAGGGAACAGGGTGCAATCTCCGTACACACAACCCGAAATGTATGAACATCTAATCTTTGATAAGGGAGCAAGAAATGTGAAGTGGAGCAAGGAAAGCCTCTTTAACAAATGGTGCTGGCATAACTGGACAACCACATGCAAAAAAAAAATGGGCTTAGACTTCGACCTAACACCATGCACAAAAGTCAGATCAAAATGGATTAAACATCTCAACATCAGGCCAAAATCCATAAGATACATTGAAGACAAGGTAGGCAAAACCCTCCACAATATTGAGGCTAATGGTATCTTCAAAGAAGACACCCCACTGACCAACCAAGTGGAAACAAAGATAAAAAATGGGACTATCTTAAATTTGGAAGCTTCTGCACCTCAAAAGATACAGTGACCAGAATACAAAGACAATTTACAGAATGGGATAGGATATTCACCCAATACCAATCTGATAAGGGATTAATATCAAGGATATACAAAGCACTGGTTGAACTCCACAAGAAGAAAATATCCAATTCTATCAAAAAATGGGGTGATGAAATGAACAGAAACTTTCTCAAAGAAGAAATCGGAACTGCTAAAAGGCACATGAGCAAATGCTCTACATCACTAATCATCAGGGAGATGCAGATCAAAACAACTATGAGATATCATCTCACGTCACAGAGACTGGCCCACATCCAAAAGAACAAAAGCAACTGTTGTTGGCACAGATGTGGCAAGAAAGGGACTCTCTTTCACTGCTGGTGGGAATGCCGACAGGTTCAGCCCTTTTGAAAAACAGTATGGACGATTCTCCAAAAATTAGAAATTGAGCTCCCATTTGACCCAGTAATACCCCTCCTGGGAATATATCCTGGAGAAGCAAAAAAGTATAGTCGAAATGACATCTTCACTTCTATGTTCATTGCTGCACTGTTTACAATAGCCAAAATCTGGGAAAAAATTGAGTGCCCAAGAAAAGATGACTGGTTAAAGAAACTTTGGTACATCTACACAATGGAGTACTATGCAGCTGTTAGAAAAGATGAAGTCATGAAATTTACATACAAGTGGCACTACATGGAAAGTATCATGCTACGTGAAATGAGTCAGAAAGAGAGGGACAGATATAGAAAGATTGCATTTATCTGGGGAATATAAAGTAACAAAATAGGAGACTAACATCCAGGAATAGTTGAGATAAGTACCAGGAGGTTCACTCCATGGCTTGGAGGCTAGCCACACACGCTAGGGGAAAAGGCAGCTCAGATAGAGAAGGGAGCACCAAGTAAGGGGTGTTGGGAGGATCCTCCCAGGATGGGAGATGCATGCTGAAAGTAGAGTATAGACTGAACAAGATTGCCACTCAATGTCTCTTTTGCAAACCTCAGCAACCAAAGGGAGAGAGAGATCAAAAGGGAATGCCCTGCCACAGAGGCAGGTTGGGGTGGGGGGGTGAGGGGGTCGGAGGGATACTGGGATCATTGGTGGTGGGGAATGGACTCTGGCGCAGGGATGGGTACTCAATCATTGTATAACTGAAACCGAAGCACAAAAAATTGTAAGTCTACAACTGTACCTCATGGTGTTTCACTAATAAAAATTTTAAAAAAAGAAAATATCAGTGAAGAGCAATAGAGAAGAATCACTGGAAACCCGAAGACTAAAATATATATATATACATATATATATATATATATCTGATAATAAATAGGCTACATATGTGAGTTTAGCAGCATAGAAGGCATACTGTAGATTTAAGAATATATGTCAGTTGAAGGAAAGATTAGAGAAAAATAATGTTTTGTAATGTACAAAAGAGAAGGCAAGTACATTAAAGTATGTAAATGCATATAAGACATGTTTTTAATTTTTTTAAATTTTTATCAGAGGGAGATGATGTAGATAATAGGACATAAAATATTTGAAGAAATAACATTCAAATGACAATATTCAAAAACTCAACGAAGGGCACTGAACTAAAGATTCTGGAAACATCATTTACCCTAGGAATAAAAGAAACTCCACGGAGGTGCATCAGAATAGAATTGTTGAGCACTAAAGACAGAGTGAAATATTAAAATAATTTTTAAAAAAGACAAGTTGCTGCGGAAACAAGCAAACAGGCAATTACAAACCTACTAGCTAATCTTTGCGTTAAAGCTACAGAAGTGGAAGTTAGAGAGTAGCAGACTGGGGGTTGGGAGGGAGACTGGGAACACTGATGGAGGGAAACTGGTGGTGGGGGTGGTGGGGGAACATTGCATGCCTGAAACTCTATTGTGAACAACTCTGTAAATCATGGCGCCTCAATAAAAAAGCATAAAGAATAAAAAAAGAGAATAGCACATTTACTTTTTGTTTGTTTGTTTTGGCCACACCCTGTAATGCCCAGGGCTTACTCCTGGCTCTGCACTTAGAGACAACTTCTGGAAGTGCTAGAAGACTGGGATTGAATCTGGCTCAACGGCATGCAAGGAAAGCACAACAGTGTACTATTTCTCCAGGTCCAAGGATAGACTATTTAAAGCTCTGAAAAATAGAAACTTTTCAACATTGAATTTGATATCAAAATTTTACTTCCAAAATGAAGGCATATAGACATTTTTTAAAAATTAATAACAAAAATACCATCAAAGATGTAATAAAGGATAGCCGAAAGGGATTTTTTTCAGGCAAAAAGAAACTGACCATATATTGGAGTATGAAGATACAGGAAGGAACCATGAGCAGCAGAAAGTGCAAATGTTCATATGAAAACATTAAAATGTCTTTGTTAAAACATTAGTCATAAAATTCTGCAGCATCTCAAACATTCATAGCTAAAAATGTATGACAACAGTATAGCAAAGCTAGATGAGGATACACAAATTAGTGTATTCTATGGTTTTGGCTTTTGCTAGAACATAGTTAAGATAATGCTATTTTTACTGTTTTATAGATATAACTTTAGGGCAACCACAAACAGAATAATGAGTTTCACAACAATGCAAATGTACTCAATACCATCTGACTATTATTACAGTGTGGGGCGAGAAGTTCTACTTACAAAAGCACTTTAATATTAAGAATAGAGAAAGATTGAAAATTAAAAATATTGGAAGGCAAAATTAACTATGCTAACATCATTTCAGGTAGATGTGAGATAAGAAAAGTCCCTAGAAATAAAATATAACACTATAAAGTAAGTCTGATCTAGCAGGATCATCTACCACTTCGAAAGTTACATGTGCTATTAATATATTCTCAAATGTATACAAAGAAAAGCTACACAATTTTAAGGATATTATAAATAATCCTGCAGCCCTAGTGAGAGATTTTAACACATTTTTAAGCAACTGATGGAACATGGAGACAAAATCAGTACTGATACACTATATATTTTTTATTAGTGAAACACCATGAGGTACAGTTATAGACTTACAATTTTTTGTGCTTGGGTTTCAGTTACACAATGATCAAGTATGGGATGGGTACTTGATACACTATATTTGATCGTGGCTAAAAACTTTATATCAGTTGCAATTTGGAACAACTGAGCAATACACATTATTTTCAGGTGCACATAATATATTTGCTAAATGTACCATACATTGAGCCATAAACAAAGTGACAAGGGCCAGAGAGATAGCACAGGGGTTAAGGCTCTTCCCTTTAACACAGCTGACATCAGATTGGTAACCGGCACTGAATACGGTACCCTCAGACCCACCACAAGTGATCCCTGAGCAGAGTCCCAGAACTTCCAGAGTCCCTGAGCCCCTCCTGGCTGTGGCTCACTCCTCCCTATCTCAAGAACCTTAATATATTGAAGTAAGATTCAGTATGATCTCCTACTTGTCTAGTTCTCATTGTCTTATTGTTCTTATTGTCTAGTTCTCGCTTTCAGAGAACCCACCAGGCTACCGAGAGTATCCTACACACATATATGCCTGACTGGGAACACCTGTAAAGGTGATTAGAGACTGCCCCAAAAGCCTCCATCCCTCTTGGCAAACTAGCGAGAGTATCCCGCCCACACGGCAGAGCCTAGCAAGCTACCCGTGGCATACTCGATATGCCAAAAACAGTAACAATGATGGTCCTCATTCCCCTGACCCTGAAAGAGCCCCCAGTATGCCATCGGACTACCCTAGCACATGACAGGGACGAATGGAGATGTTACTGGCGCCCGCTCGGGCAAATCGATGAACAACGGGATGATAGTGATAGTGATAGTGATGATCTCCTACCATGATAGAATTTATCCAGATATCAATTTAACAAAAAAAATCTCCACATGACTAGGCATTTAAAAATATTTCTAAAAGCACCTAATTCCGTGAAGAAATAATACCGGCTTGGAGAAATAGCTCAATGGACTGGAGTCCAGGATTTACATGCAGGGGGCCTGGATTCTATTCCTAACATTATCACAGTGTGCCTGAGCACCTGGGTATGATGCCCAAGAGAATGAGAAATGAGGGATATTTTCTAGATTAAAAGGGAGCAGCGGGGCTGGAGCAATAGTACAGCGGGTAGGGCGTTTGCTTTGCACGTGGCAGACCCAGGTTTGATTCCCAGCATCCCATATGGTCTCCCGAGCACAGCCAGGAGTAATTCCTGAGTGCATGAGCCAGGAGTAACCCTTGTGCATCACAGGGTGTGACCCAAAAAAAGGAAGAAGAAGAAGAAGAAGAAGAAGAAGAAGAAGAAGAAGAAGAAGAAGAAGAAGAAGGAGAAGGAGAAGGAGAAGGAGAAGGAGAAGGAGAAGGAGAAGGAGAAGGAGAAGGAGAAGGAGAAGGAGAAGGAGAAGGAGAAGGAGAAGGAGAAGGAGAAGGAGAAGGAGAAGGGGAAGGGGAAGGGGAAGGGGAAGGGGAAGGGGAAGGAGAAGGGGAAGGGGAAGGGGAAGGGGAAGGGGAAGGGGAAGGGGAAGGGGAAGGGGAAGGGGAAGGGGAAGGGGAAGGGGAAGGGGAAGGGGAAGGAGAAGGAGGAGAAGGAGAAGGAGAAGGAGAAGGAGAAGGAGGAGGAGGAGAAGAAGAAGAAGAAGAAGAAGAAGAAGAAGAAGAAGAAATGGCACAAAACTCAAAAATTAAAATAAAGAACAAATCATGAGACTAGTTAAAATATTTAAGTGAGTAATAAAATACAGACTGTTAAAACCTGTGGGATTCAGCTAAAATAGTATTTGTTTCATGCTTACAAAAATTATGGTCCTTCTTTTGCAGACCACAACACTCAAAAGGAGAGAGAGAACACAAGGGATTGCCCTGCCACAGAGACAGGGTGAGATGGGAGGGATGGGGATGGGAGGGATATTATCCATGGTGGTGGAAAATGGGCACTGGTGGAGGGATGGGTATTTGATCATTGTATAATCGAAACCCAAGCACAAAAAATTGTAAATCTACAACTGTACCTCAGGGTGTTTCACTAAAAATAAAAAATAAATTTAAAAAATTTATGGTCTTAAACGCACAAACATCTCAAAAGAAGGCTACACTTTTTTTTTTACTTTTTAAAAATTTTATTGAATCACTGTGAGATAGTAACAAGCTTTCATGTTTGGGTTACAATCACACAATGATCAAACACCCAATTCTACTCCAGTGCACATTCCCCAGCACCAATGACCCTGGTATACCCCCCCTTTCCTACCCTCCCCCTGCCTCCATGGCAGACATGATTCCCCATAATCTCTCTCTATTTTTGAGCATTATGGTTTTCAATACAGACCCTGAGAGGTTACCATGTTTGATCCTTTATCCACTTTCTGCACACATCTCCCATCCCGTCCGATTCCTCCAGCCATCATTTTCTTAGCGATCCCTTCTCTATTCCAGCTGCCTTCTCCCCTTTGCTCATGAGGCAGGCTTCCAGCTATGGAACAATCTATCTGTCCCGTGTATCTACTATCCTTAGGTGTCAGCCTCATGTTATGTTGTTTTATACTCCACAAATGAGTGCAGTCAGAAGGCTACAAATTAAATATAAATTAGTGAGAATATAAAATACAAGTAAAGTAGGAGGAAGCAACAGAAGTGGCTAGAAGAAATTCACAAAGCACAAAACAAAAACAAAACCTCCATTCAACTACACAGTGAACAGAATGAACAAAAATCAGTCAAACAGAAAAGAGAAGCTCATAATATTAAGAACTTGAAAGAGAGCATTATAAATTCAACAGGCATCCAACTTGAAGAGGCTCTTATTCACCAAAGATAGAACTTTTACCATAAGAAATAATTGCTGAAGTGGACTGAAATATAATAAGTATATAAAGCCTCACAAATTCATAATAAAATCTCCTGAATATTCTTGTAGAAAAATCAATTCCAATTCTATCACGCATTTACGTTTACCACTAACTTGCACAAAACATAGGGATAAACTTCTCAAGTACATGATTTGTCAGATCTAGAATACAGGAAATTCTGTAAGAGAAATGATCCTCTCTTTAATAAATGGAGAGCATGGGAAATGAGGGATATTTTCTAGATTAAGAGAAATACACCAATTTACACAAACCATTTGTTAAAAAAAATGAAAAAATCAAGGAAAACCTAGCATAAATTGAGTTTGGCTAATAATAATTTATTGCTTGTTTTGTTGGGTGTGACCATAGCGTTGTGGCTATATTTTTCTTATAGATTCTTATCTATTAGAAATGCATCCTAAAGTACTTACAAGTGAAATTATATAACTTCTGAGATTATCTTAACTGTACCTCATGGTGTTCCACTAATAAAAATTAAAAAAAAATAAATAAAATACTCCTGCAAAGCAGCAGGAGCAACAAGTGTGTTTGTAAGTGTGTGTGTGTGTGTGTGTGTGTTTGTGTGTGTGTAAGGGAGACAGACACATAGAGAGAAACACAGAGACAGATTTCAAGAGACACAGACAAATGGTTCCTGATCATCGTATACCTGTTCTATTTTAAAATGTCTGTAAAAATAGGAGAAAGATAGAGGAAGGGGGTTACTCTGGCTGTGGTGTCACCGAGGCAAATGGCGGCAAGATGGGATCAGACATCCATCAGGACATGAATGCAATGGTCCAGTGAGAGATGGGTCAGGAGACATGATATGTGGTAACAAGAATGAGTCCCAGAAACTTGACACCTTTCTTGAGTCCACTGACCCCCTCCCCTGTCTTTGAACCACTCAGTTTTACTATCCAGGGCCCCATAAGGGCGAGGAATTAGTCTCTCTAAAGACAACAACAACAACAAAACTCCAAGGATGGGATATAGGTAAAATAGATTAGATATTAGAATGAAAAGGGTTTGCAAGATAGAAAAATATAGCAGGAAAGAGTAGGTCAAACGCAAATATCCGCAAAAATGTGCCAGGCAACTAGTGGAGGGATGGGTATTTGATCATTGTATAATTGAAACCCAAGCACAAAAATTTGTAAGTCTACAACTGTACCTCATGGTGTCTCACTAATAAAAATTTTTTAAAAAAATGTGCCAGGCAAGAATAGAATAAGACTGTTTAGGGATTTTAGATAGAGGGCAACATGGGCAAAATACAATAGGAAATTTCCAAGATTTCACTCCAATATTACTGGTGTGAATAAAATACCTCGGTGTCTGATCTCCACGGACCCATGGAAAGTTGATTCACTTTGCTAGCTGTTCTAATATCTCTGTCAGCCTTTTGGGAATCCGGGGTAGTGGAGGGAGACAGATACTGTATTGAAAAAATGGTCTGCCTGTGAGACCACTGGTGGTTCAAAGCGCTGGGGTAAATTCACTGCATGAGAGAGCCAAGGCTTGATCCCCAGTACTGCATGGTCCCTTGAACACTTGCAAAAGTGGACCCTGAGTATCTCTGGAAGGGCCCCCAAACGAAAAACTATATCACAAAACAAATTAAACAAATGCACATATTCATGTGTATTCAAAATATAATAAATGTTATGAAACTAAATAAGAGCAATATGATATTTTCCATTATATTTTATTTTTTAAAATTGCTGATCATTGTTCACTAAATTAATTTTATGATTCTTTAATAAGGTATAATAAACGCTTTGACAAAATTGAGTAGAGAACATTATTCTTATAGTTCTGAAATCTTATAATAATATATAGCATGAGCCTATGCCCATCACAGATCACAGATCATCCTGTTATTCGTCGATTGCCTCGAGCAGGCCCCAGTAATGTCTCCTTCATCCTAGCCCTGAGATTATATTCAAGGCTCTTTAGGAGAATGAGACCCATCATTGTTACTGGTATTTGGCATATTGGGTACGCCACGGGGAGTTTGCCAGACTCTGCTCGCTTCGGCAGCACATATACTAAAATTGTGCTGATTAGAGAAGATTAGATACAGAGAAGATTAGCATGGCCCCTGCGCCTATGCCCATAACACAAACAATGCTAAAATTGACTCCAAGAAATATAACGTGTCGGTATTTCAATAAAGGTCACCGACAGGAAACCATTCACAGAAATATTGCACTCTTCACTCTGCTTTCCACTGTCTCAATTCTTTGGACCAAAATTTCTCCATGTTGTTTTGAAGCCTTTCCTATGAAAAAATTTGGACTTTAATGTATATTTCTTGCTTGGGTGTATAATTTCCTCTCTCTATCATTGGAGAGATCGGTCATATAATGGTTTGTCTTGTCCTGGGCTTTTTAGTGGCATATGTTATGCAATAATTCACCCAACCTTCAGTAAAATAGGTAGAACTCTTTTAAGGATTCAAGACTCTCCTTCCGATACTCTGATATTTAAAAGAAAATTTTGTTAATAAACTGCTAAAAGGCTTTCTTCATAAGATCGCTGAGGCCTGCAGGCATGGAATTAGAATGTTAACTAATTATTGATATTTAGTACAAATATTGATCTTCCCAATAAAAGAAGGGAGTAAGGAGACAGGGGAGGTTGGGAGGAAGAAAGGGGATGGAAGAGGGGATGGAAGAAAGGAAGGGGGAAGCAAGAGAGGGAAGTAGGAATGGAGTAAGGAAGGAAAGAAAGAAGGAAGAAAGGAAAGGGTGGATGGAGGAAGAGCAGGAAGAGAGGGAAGAATGAAGGAAAGAAGGGAGAGAAGGGAAAGGAAGAAAGGAATGAGAGAGGAAGGGATGGAGAGGAAAGGAAGGCAAAGTTGAAAGGAGGAAGGAAGGGGGAAGAGAGAGAAAAGGAGAAATAGAGGAATGGAGGGAGGAAGAAAGCAATTTGCTGTAGCACCTCACCAGCCAGCTGAGTCATGAGGCACAGGCATATTTTAAGATTTGCACTACAATCAAGCAGAGCCATACAAGTGCTGGGAATTCAAAGCCCTACAAAACACAGTCATTTATAGAAACAGAAAGATGAAGCTGGAAGTAATATGCAATTTAGAGTTGGAAAAACTTAGGATGCAGCTCTCCAGTTTTAACTAATGAAAAATTAGTTTTTCCTTCGGAAGAACTCCTTCTTATTGAAAGAAATTGAATTTTACTAAAAGAAAATGGCAGCAACAGTTATTACTGTATCACCAATCACTACATATATATACATGAACTGAACACGTCAATTATAGATTTTTTTCAGTTTTGAAGTTTGTATTGTTTTTAAAAATTAAATCACCGTGAGAGACACAGTTACAGAGTTATTTATGATTTGATTTCAGTCATAAAATATTCCAACACCCGTGCCTTCACCAGTGCACATTTTCCACCACCGATGTTACCAATTTCCCTCCCCTCCCCCCGCCCGGAAGAACTCTCAGGCAGAAGGTGAGGTGAAGAAACAGTTAATCCTAAAGCAGGCACCCAATCTTCTAATTTCCTGCTCCTGGGGTATGAACTGACTGCCTGATCCCCACTTGCTCCCATCCCAGTCACATAAAGAAGACACAAACAAGCACACAATATTCTTTTAAAAGGGGGTCCGAGAAGTGAGATACGGAAGGATTTAAGTCCTAAGCCACACAAGAATACCTTCATTTGTCTAATTGCTTCCAGAATCCCTCTTTCAATTAATGTTGGATCTGGAAAAAAAAAAGTCAACCTAGCAATCACTGCACAGGTGGCCCTCCTTAGAGAGATGGAATTTTCACAAGCGTGGAATTGATTGTTAGAAACTAAAGCATTCGTGTAATTGTCAAGTTTTAGGTAAGCAAGAAATCACAACCGTCAGACATTCAAATGCTGGTATCCCCTCCTAAAATTTCTTAGTGGTCCTTCAGTTCAGTCTTGAATTCTTCAAAAGTAGGAGGCTCATCCTCTTCTTGAGTACCTAATAATCCAACATTAGTCTTTGAGGGCCATTGGATAAGTGCAGGGAAGAACGACCACCTTTGAAATTTTTTATTATAATTTAGGAAGATATAATACTGTTTAATAAATTATCATATTGATAGATTACTAATAGTAATATTTCTTGTTTAGCATTTACCAGACAGTTAAATTTTACTTCAAAAGCTTAATTACTAGTCCACATAACCCCATAGTGTGAACTTTTTCCTTTGTCTATGGATGTTCTTCTTTTTCTCTGTTTTTTTTTTCTGTGGTGGAGGTCACATCTGTGCTCAGGACTTACTCCTACCTCTGTGCTCAGGAATCACTCATGGCTGCGCTTAGGGAGGAACATTTGGGGTGATGAGGATTGAACCTGGTTTGGCTTCATGCAAGGCAAACCCCCTACCCACTGTACTATCACTCAACCCTCCCAGATGTTCTTTTAAGATATAATCTTGAAATATATGCATAATTATCCAATATGGTTGGACATACTAGACTATTAGTATACTTCGAATTTTTACTACTGCACTGAATATCTTTATACATATGTTTCTTCCCTCACAACGTTGATTCTTTGTGGCAGGTTAAGTAAAACAGAGCTGCATATATTGATTCTGAAGCCTAACTCAATAAACTTCTGCAAAATATGTACCATGCAAAGGAGAAAACACGGGCTGAAAGCATCACAAATTCATGGAGTTTTTTCTTTTTTTTGCTGGATCTTGTCAAAAGCTTTCTCTGCATCTATTGATATGATCATATGGATTTTATCTTTACTTTTGTTGATATGATGGATTATGTTGATTGATTTCCGAACGTTAAATTATCCTTGCATCCCCATTCACTGATAATTTCTATCCAACCATGTGAGTGATTTCTTGAACCTATTAATCATAGCTATTTTAATGTCCATATCTGGTAAATGTGAAGGCTATATGTTGTGAGCACAGCGGTAGGGCGTTTGCCTTGCACGCAGCCAACATGGCCAACCCGAGTTCGATTCCTCCGCCCCTGTCGGAGAGCCCGGCAAGCTACCGAGAGGATCCCGCCCGCACGGCAGAGCCTGGCAAGCTCCCCGTGACGTATTCGATATGCCAGACACAGTAACAACAAAGTCTCCAATGGAGACGTTACTGGGCCCGCTCGAGCAAATCGATGAACAACGGGAGGACAGTTCTATTCTATTCTTTCTTTTTTTGCAGTGCCAGGGATCAAAAAGAAGTACACTTTGTTAAGGACAACCGTTAAGTAGAAGCACACTCTCCCACTGCGCTTTATCCCTGGTCCTATTGTTTTGTTTTTGGACCATCCCTGGCACAGTGAGGGGCTACCTACTAGCGCAGTGCTCAGGAGCTTGTGGATGGTGAGGATCAAACCCAGGCCTCCCTCCAGCAGAGCATGTGCTCGTGGCCTCTTTCTGACCTTATCCTTTTTTTTAGAGGGGAGGGACTAAAAGTTTAAGAGTTAATTAAAAGCACTTAATTTCCCAATGATGTCTGAGTTAGCACTTATGAATACTCATAATACTATACTACTAAAGGCATTGTTAACTGGGTCTGTTGTTTTGGATTTTGGTTTTGGGGGCACACAGCAAACACCCTCCCTGCTGTGCAGTCGCTCCGCCCCGATATGAAATTGTGTTATCTCTTTCACGGTTGATTGCATCTGTGCAGTATAGAATATTCATAATAGTTATGATGAATGGGATGAAATGATAGCACAGCAGGTAGGGCATTTGTCTTGCACGCGGCTGACCCGAGTTCGATTACTATGTCCCTCTCGGAGAGCCCGGCAAGTTACCGAGAGTATCCTGTCCGCCCTGCAGAGCCTAGCAAGCTCCACATGGCATATTCAATATTCCAAAAACAGTAAAAAGTCTCACAATGGAGACGTTACTGGTGCCCGCTGGAGCAAATCAATGAACAACAGGAGGACAGTGCTGCAGTGCAGTGCTACAATAGTGTTAATGCTTATGGCATCAATATACAAAATTATGACACCCCACAAGTGCCATGGTGCTATAACCTTCCCTCGCTGTTTCTTCATCTGTCCTAGTCTTTCTTCATCTCCTCTTCCCCACCTCCACCTTTGATCATTGGTTCTGTTTTCCAGTTTCAAGGGTTTTTCAATGTTCAGTACTGTATCTCTTATTTTTACTCTCTGTAGTCCACAAAATGAGTGAGATCATATGATTTTTGTCTTCCCTCTGATGTATTTTGCTTAACAGGATGCCCTCAAATTTCATCCAGGTTGCATAAAACTGCATAATTTCATCTTTCTTTATAACAGATTAATATTCTGTTATACATATACCTCAGCTTCTTTATTCATTCATCTGTAGTTGGACATTTAAGTTGTCTCCATATCCTGACTATTTCTCTAATAACTTCCATGAATACGGGGTGTGCATATGTTTTCATGTTTGGGAGATTTGGTGTAATGAACTAAAATCGCCAGTCCATATGAGAATCTATTCTTACTGGAGTTTATATCATCAGAAGATAAAATATAGGTAGTAATGTACAAGTGACCAACATGACTTTCTCAAATCATTTCAAGTCTTTGCTGAATTATGGGGAAAGTTTCAGTATTGAAAGAGTGGCCTTAAATATCTTATTGGCTATATTAATCTTGTACTGTCTCCCCAACAGGAATGGAGCCCCTCTTTCCCTATTGAAGAGCCCCACTTTCATTAGAGAAAGCGGGACTCCATTCCTGGCCATTCTCGGCTGTGTTCCTTGTGGTCTCCCTTAACATATTTTGAGCACTGAGAGGGAAGAACTGTGTCTTATTTATCTTAGGAGATCCCACGGAAGCTGTTCCTGTGCCTTTTACATCGTGGTCATGCACTAATAATTCTTGTTGGAGTATGGAAAAGGTGCTTGATGACTGTAGTACTTGTTTATTCTCAGAGGAGTCTATGAGAAGTCTATCATGACTTATAGAGACCCTACCTTCATTTCTCCATGACAGTTCCTCTCATCTACATAAGCTTCCCTTTTCCCAGATGACAGCATTGACATGCTAGGTTGTCACTATTCAGCTGCTTGTTCATCCTAGCTACTGAAAGCAAAGTAAGGGCAAGGGCCTGTTTTATCTATGTGTAAATCTCTAGTCATCTCAAATACAGTGCCTATGCTGCTAAATTAAGATGTGATAAACGAGTAGACTGAAGGACGTAGAGTGGGGCAGGAAAGAGAAAATAGGAGAGTTAGAGTACAGAGCAAGGAAAGTAGGAAAATGAAGACAAGGTCCAGGGGATAGTTCAGTGGTTAGAAGCACCTGCCTTGCAAGAGCGAGGCCATTATTTCAATGTCTGGTGCAGTCTACATATGCCAAACGTGGTCTTGACAGATCTGCAGTTTTGGACACAGGATCCATGACAGTATGTAGTGTCCAGAACACAGCCAGGCATGCACAAACACTGCAACTAAAGTGTGAGATGCTCTGAGCATGCTGAAACTAAAAACTTATATTTTATCACTAAGTCCAGGAGTGTGAGCTCAGGGGAGCACATGTATGAATACCACAATTAAAGTATGACCACCTGGAGAATGGGCAGTGGTGGAGGGATGAGTATTCAAACATTGCTTGACTGAAATGCAATCATGAAAGTTTTTAAGTCTGTAACTGTATCTCATGGTGATTCATTAAAATAAAAAAAATAAAAATAAAAAATAAAGTATGACCTCCCCTCTGAATAGCAAGGCCTAGTGTTCAACCACAGAAAGCAAATATGCACCTACTGGTCATCGCAACAACAACACAAACAGAAAGAGGATGGGGGAGATTAGAACACAGAGGGCCAGATGGTGATGTGAGGGTTGTAAGTTTTTTGGAAGGATAATGCCTGTCCTTTCTCAAAACTGGGATAAAAGAAAATAAAACTTGTGTAGATGGAATAAAAGTGAAGTGACCAATTTTTCTGAAAGAAGAAATATTTTGACCTTTATAATAAAAGAGTGCCAACTTCTAAGTAGAAGTGTCATGAATTCTTGATTATACAGCAAGAAAATCGTACAGCAGGTTTTGCTACTCCATTTATATAACACCAGGGTCCAACTTTGTCCAATTTAGAATTTCCAGCTGATGAGAGATTTTTCAGCACATAGACTTCTTGGGTTTGATCTACAATATTTAATGGCATGCATGTTATGACTTTTCTAAAACTTAATGCTATTTAACATTAAGTGGATTGCTGCTTCATAAGAGTGTAATGTGTTAAGCTTAATGCAGGTGTTTCAGCAACATATGATGATTGATTGATGCTCACAAATTGCTCCAAGAAAAACCACATTAAATGCAAATCTCAAGGATGACAATTGGGGAAAGTGACTAGGAAGTGAGTTCAATTTACTGATTGAAAGGAAAGAAAGACAGTAAAACATAAAGAGAAATTGTTCCCTTGACAGCAACCAGGACACCCCACTGAAATTCTTTTTATATTATGTATATCCCTCGTAGAGGCAGACTGATGAGTGGGAGGCAATTGGGCAGTGAATTGGTGAATTGGGAGGGAAGTGGATACTGATGAAAGGATCAGTGTTAAAACACTATATGGATCATTTTATAACTGAAACCCAAGCACAAAAATTTGTAAGTCTACAACTATACCTCATGGTGTTTCACTAATAAAATTTAAAAAAAAACACTATATGCCTGAAGTCCAATCAATTTCATGGTGACTAAGCACTGTAGCACTGTAGCACTGTCCTTCCCCTGTTCTTAGATTTTCTCAAGTGGGTACAGTAACGTCTCCATTGTGAGACTTATTGTTACTGTTTTGGGCATATCGAATACACCACGGGGAGCTTGCCAGGCTTTGCCGTGTGGGCGGGATACTCTCAGTAGCTTGCCGGGCTCTCCAAGAGGGGCAGAGGAATCAAACCCAGGTCGGCACATGCAAGGCAAACGCCCTACCCGCTATGCTATCGCTCTGTCCCCATGGTGACTAAATAGCAAAAATAAATAAATAAATAAATAAATATTTTTGCTGTTTGGTCCTGAATACCTATATCCCTTCTCAAAGACTCCATTCCTAATTTGTTGATGTTGCTGTTTTATTTTTTCTATTGGGACAGGGATTGGGCTAAGTCCAATAAGGCTACATCCTTACTCCTGGTTTTGTGCTCAGGAATCACTTTTGGTGGCGCTCAGAGGCTCAAATGAGGAGCTGAGGATGAAACACGGGTCAACTGTGTGCAAGACAAATGCCTTAATTCCTGCACTACCTCACCTGCCTTACAGTTATTTTTATTTTTTTTTAATTTTTATTAGTGAAACATCATGAGGTACAGTTGTAGACTTACAAATTTTTGTGCTTGGATTTCAATTATACAATGATCAAATACCCACCCCTCCACCAGTGCCCATTTTCCACCACCAGGGGTCCCAGTATCCCTCCCACCCCCTCATCCCCCCATCCCACCCTGCCTCTGTGGCAGGGCATTCCCTTTTGTTCTCTCTCTCCTTTTGGGTGTTGTGTTTTGCAAAAGAGGCATTGAGTGGCCATCATGTTTGGTCTATAGTCTACTTTCAGCATGCTTCTCCCATTCTGGGAGGATCTTCCCAACACCCTTTATTTGGTGCTCCCTTCTCTATCTGAGCTGCCTTTTCCCCTAGCATGTGTACCTGCCTTATAGTTTTAAATCATGAATAGATATTACGTTTTCTAAATTTTCATCTTCATTTGTTGAGGTATATATTACTTTGCCACTTTATTTAGAAAATATGGTGAAATACGTGGATTTGTTTTTTTAAAAAATCAATCAGCATTTTATTCTTGGAATAGACCCCAACTTTTTTCATGATATATTATATTATTTATGTATTTCTATTTTTACTTTGATAAATTTATTGGGGCTCTATTTGCTAAATAGAGGGATTTAGTTTCCTCCATTCATGAGTGACAATTGAGTATAGAATTCAAGGGTGATGTATTTTTTTGCCGAGGACGTTGAAGATATCCACCTGTCTTTTCATATCATTTGTGCTGATGAGAAGCATGTATTTAACATAGTTGCCATTTCCTTAAGGATAATAACATATTTAGTCTCTAATGTTTTTTTAAAGATACTTGTTCTTCTCTTAAGTGTCAAGAAGTTTTATCATATTGTGTCTCGGGATAAATGTGTCTTTATTCTGGTAGGACTCAGTATAATTGTCCCATCTGTGGAATGGTATGTTATTTCAGTTATGGGTCTTTGTTATTTCAAATACTTTATTTATCTCTCTCATTGTGTCTGTCTTTTCCTCCTGGATCTCTTATTATGTGTCTTGACTTCTATTTTCTAAATCTCTTAATGACACTTTCATAGTTTCTATTTGCTTATATCTTTTATTTTTTTTTGCTTTTTGGGTCACACCCAATGATGCACAGGGGTTCCTCCTGCCTCTGCACTCAGGAAATACTCCTGCTGGTGCTCTGGGGACCATATGGGATGCTGGGAATCGAACCTGAACCCAGAGTCAGCGGGCGGCATGCAAAGCAAATGACCTACCCGCTGTGCTATTGTTCCAGCCCCTGTTTGCTTATATATTTGTCTTGGGTTCTAGTTAACTTTTTATTGGATCACAGTCTCATCTGCTCGATTATCCACCGAAGTTTAGACTCCAACCACCACATTTTTCATTTCGAGAAGCTTTACCTGGTTCTTTTCCAACTGTGCTTTTATCACTAATGGTCTTTTAAAAATCTGCAATTACTAAGGAACACTATAGTTTCTTAGGATTGTTGTATAATTTCAGGATTTCAGAGTGCTAGCTTTTCTGTTTTGTTGTTGGTTCTTCCATAGGAGATTATTTTTGTGTGTACTTGGAGAGTTTTATTTCAGTATGAAACCAAATGTCACAAGGGTTGTTTTTATGTTGAAGGACAAAGTGATTTGGTTTGTGAACAAATCAGTACAGATTGGTTTGCTGCTTTTGTGCCATGCCCCACGGGTTTTATTTCTGTTTAGATGATCATTTATTTACTTATTTATTTTTCTTTCCAAATTTTTTATTAAAGCACAGTGATTTACAAAGTTATTTATAGTTGAGTTTTAGATGTACAATGTTTCAGCACCAATCCCATCACCAGTGTCACCTTCCCTCTGCCAATGTTCCCAAGTTCCCTCCCATATCCCCCACCTCCAGCCTACCCTCTTTTTTTTTTTTGCTTGTTGGGTCACACCCAGCAATACACAGGGGATACTCCTGGCTCTTACACTCAGGAATTACTCCTAGCAGTGCTCGGGGGACCATATGGGATGCTGGGAATTGAACCTGGGTCGGCTGCATACAAGGCAAACGCCCTACCCGCTGTGCTATCTCTCCAGCCACTGTAGTCTACCCTCTTGACAGACAGTTTTATGAGTTCTGTTGTTCAAGTTTGGGTCTCCTGCTTCCAGTGTTGTTGACTCTGTGGTTAGGATATTTGTTCTATCTTTCCTTAACACCTCCTTTGTAACTGACTCCCCTGTCCTGGCCCCTATTGCTTCTCATCTGTCTCTTCTCCTCCCCCCACTCGTTTTTCTTCTCTTCCACAAGTGTCCCACAGGTTTCACTCATTCCACACCAATTTTACAATAATAACTTGGCTTCTCTCAAATGAATGAACTCTGACACACATCTATGAAAACTGTGGAAATAGGGGAGTTTGATATTTTGTTTTGGGGTCACATCTGACAATGATCAAGGTCTACTCCGGGATCTGTGGTTGGGGATTGCCACCAGCAGTACTCAGGAAACCATGTCCCAGGGATCAAACCTGAGCCTCTCACATCAAAGCATGTATGCAGTCCATTAAATTATTTCTTGATCCAAGAGATTTTCGTTTTTTCATGAGGGACATTTTTCCCTATCCAAAGCTTGGATGGACTGGAAGTTTCCTTATATTTTCCCCTGGAAGGATCAAAATTTTTTTATCCTACTATCCTGACTTCAATATTTCTCTATTTGAGGTGACAGAAGATAGCCATAAGGGTTATTTTTGCAATATAGCTTATGTTTTAAGAAAGGCAGAGAGAATATCATTCTAAATGCCATATTTCTAATCCTAGATTTAAAGTATGTGTGCTTCACACATTCACTTGCTCTAACAATTTCCTGAATTATATCAAAATATGTTGTGGTCATAATGGTGTTCTACTCCCTATTTCTATATCCAGCATATTATAAAACTAAAAAAAACCCCTATTTGATAACAATACTGTTATCATACTTAAGAACAAACAGACTTTGTAAGCCTACAACTGTACCTCATGGTGTTTCACTAATAAAAAATTTTAAAAATCCTTTTTTTAAGTAATATTTAATTTTCATAATATATGTTATCTTTTAAAAATATGAACTCAGGGTCTGGAGAGATTAGTACAGGATACAAAGCATTTGTCTTGCACACAGAAGATTTTGATCATTAAGACTTGACCCCTAGAACCATATATGTTCCCCCAAGCACAGCACTTTCTCCTGAGCTCAGCTAGCCGTAAGCCTGGAACAATTCTGTATGTTCCCCAGACAAAGAAATTAATAAACCAAACTTCACAAAAGCAGAGATCTCATTTTACAAAATGAAAATCAGGATCCAATAGTTACACTTTATTTTCTATTGTATTTTTTTGTTCTGTTTCAATCTGGACTATTAATTCAACTTTTGGAAGAAAATAGGCTAATTGTAGTATAAATTGTCCAATATTCTGGCTTTGTTTGTTTGATTATTTCATTGTGATTATTTAACATATCCACATCTCACTGCACTTATTGCAGATTTTATACCATTATTTTTACCCAAAAATGTGGGCATTGACAATTACGTGACATTATTTATAAAAGTTGTACCGGTACTACTTAAAATCATTTACTACTCATCTATAATTATACAATGAAAGTCTATATATATTTTTGTCTACTAAAACAAAGTGTGATTACTATGCTGTGAATATGGATAATCCTGTTTCCATATTTTCTATAAACTGAAAGTTAGTTTTTAATGGCCCGAGTTTTGCCGGCTTCACAGGAGAAGCTGTGTCCTATCCATTATATCATGTTAGAAGGCACATATGTAAAGTTTGTCCCATTCTTGGGGATATCAGTTAAAGTGATGACTCTGCTGTTGTCAAATCCCAGTTATTCCATTGTTACAGGAAAGTACCAACATCGGCTGACTATGTAGTAAAAGCAGGTCTAGGTTGTTTTATCTGTGTTTCTGTAAGTGTGTGGTAAGAAGATGTTTCCCACTATCTCGGTAGTGCATCGCTGGTGAGGTGCTGACCTGGGCAGGCACAAGGCTTAAGGATGCAGAAACAAGAAGGGCATGATCCTTGCTTTTGGAGTTTACAGTACAGTCACGTGATGGTATAAAGACACAGAGATATTTCTGATCTCCGCTTCTCTGTCTGGAGTGAATCACCTCCTTCTTTGTAGAGAAAACCAAAGTACGCTCTTTCAGAAAGCAAAGCTTTCCTGGGGCCCATCTGTGAGCAGAGACTGCGTCTGGCCCTGGGAACAAAGATTTGAACAAAACATGCCCCTTGCCCTCCTAGGCCTTGAGGTCTAATTGGACACACACACATAAACAGACAATTGCAGTTCAGCAAGCTGAGTGCTCTCACAGAGGAATAAACAGAGTGTTGTGGGGAGGTCAGAGCAATTACCAAAGCTGCTTCTCTACCCGGCAAGCCAAGCTCCCAGCACACTAACCAGGTTGAAGAGAGCACTCCTTCTTGAATGCCTCAAACATTTTCTCTGGACCTCCCTTGTACTGTTTAGTATAGACTCGGCTTTCCGTCTGTCTGTCTTTCGTTTTTACTGCAACTTACAAATTTAAAACTCAACTTGGCGTTTCTCAGAGGATCCCAGTAATGCTTTCTGGATCTTGATACTATCCAACTGGAAGGCGGACCATGCAACATTCCACAGCTTTTGCCTTTCCCTGATGGAACACTGTATATCCTTAACAACAAGGCACCCAAAGAGTGAATCCACACTGAGATAACCACCGTGCCTTGTGTCTTCAGGATAAACCAGTTGTTAACTGAACTCCTTCAGTTTGGATTTCAGCACCTGCTAAACAACACTCACTTCAGCTGCTCCAGCTTGTACTCACAAACCTCAGGAGAAATGCAATTCATTTCTGATTAAGAATTAAACCACAACACCCAATAAGAGAGAGAACAAAAGGGAATGCCCTGCCACAGAGGCAGGATGGGATGGGGGGATGGGGGTGGGAGGAATACTGGGATTCGTGGTGGTGGGAAATGGGCACTGGTGGAGGGATGGGTATTTGATCATTGTATAATTGAAACCCAAGCACAAAAATTTGTCAGTCTACAACTGTACCTCATGGCATTTCACTAATAAAAATTAAAAAAAAGAATTAAACATTTTTATGCTCTGTCCAGGCTCTGATGATCCAACGCAGGATTTAGTTTATTGCCTTTAAGTTCATATTTTTTTGAGTGAGTGAGTTGATATGTGTATTTGCTGAGGGGAAGTTTCTGGAATTAGAATTGCCATAAAGAAAAACCTTGGCAAGAAGTATTAGGGCAACCACAGCTTTAAGAAATGTTAGCCATGGAATAAAAGCAATGGTTAATCCTCGTGAGCAATTAATTTCAGCTTCTAATCAATTCCTCCTGTGGGAGAAGCTCATAAGAAATATGATCTCTGAACGATTAATTCCTAGCAAAAGGTCACTTCTTTGAGGTATGAACAGTGTCTGGAATCTTTCCCTTCTTACAGGTCCCGCCAGAGCAAACTGGAGCACTCTCTTCTATAACCTGCTTTCTTGTGTAGGGCCCAGCTTTAATCAGGAAAGCATCAGCCACTACTTACTCTTCTTTTATTTTTTATTTATTTTTAAATCTCTTTTAGCTCTAGTATTATTATTTATTGGGTTTTATTTTTAATTAATTTATTTTTTTTGTTAGTGAGACATCATGAAGTACAGTTGCAGACTTACAAATTTTTGTGCTTGGGTTTCAATTATACAATGATTAAATACCCATCCCTCCACCAGTGCCCATTTCCCACCATCACGGGTTCCGGTATCCCTCCCACCCCCCATTCCTCCATCCCACGCTGCCTCTGTGGCAGGGCATTCCCTTTTGTTCTCTCTCTCCTTTTGGGTGCTGTGGTTTGCAAAAGAGGCATTGAGTGGCAATCATGTTTGGTCTATAGTCTACTTTCAGCAGTCATCTCCCATCCTGGGTGGATCTTCCCAACACCCTTTATTTCATGTTCCCTTCTCTATCTGAGCTGCCTTTTTCCCTAGCATGTGCAGCTAGCCTCCAAGCCATGGAGTAAACCTCCTGGTACTTATCTCGGCTATTCTTGGATCAACACAATGTTCTGTGTTGATTTCATAGGCCATTCCTATTTTGTTACTTTATGTTCCCCAGATGAATGCAATCTTTCTATGTCTATCCCTTTCTTTCTGAGTCATTTCGCTTAACATGATACTTTCCATGTAGTACCACTTGTATGTAAATTTCGTGACTTTGTCTTTTCTAACAGCTACATAGTACTCCATAGTGTAAATGTACCAAAGTTTCTTTAACCAGTTATCTGTTCTCGGGCACTCAGGTTTTTTCCAGATTCTGGCTATTGTAAAGAGTGATGCAATGAACAAACAATTGCAGATGTCACTTCGACTATGCCTTATTCTTCTTTTAAAAAGAGTTCGAATAGAGGGAGTCTGGTGTCATCCCCCCAGATTAATTTTTAAAAGTGATCCAATTTCTCCAAGTGAAGAAGTCTTCCTTACAATTTGCTCCAACTTCACCACAGTCCCCAAGCTGATTTAGTAATAAAATGGGTTCTGCTTCTAGCAGAGCCATTCAAGGATAAAGAGGAAGGTGGTGCTCGAATGTTCTGTGTTGATTTCAGAACAAACAAGATTAAGCTAAATGCTTTGATAATGACTCTGTCCCTTCTACCTTCCGCAGATATTTAATTGCGTGCTCAGAAAAAAAGCAGAGAAGAAACGGCATAAAAAGTGAAGCGGCTTCAGAGACAGACGCACAAATCCTGGGGTTCATCGTGCCCCCTTCGCTTCTGAGTGCCTGCCCTTCTAAGTGGAGCAATCTTTGGCTATTTTCATATCTCAACTAAGGATAATGGATGTACTTTCAAAGGGCGGCTTCTCGGTACTTCTGTGGGGGCTGCTGCTGGACTGAAGTACACTGTGCCTGGGTGCCAGGTTGCCAGTGGAAACCAAAATGTTTTAGATCGTTCCTGCACATGAGTCAGCCTCAGGTGATCAAGAATGAATGGCTGGCCCCAGCAATCATGTCATGGTGCCCGACTCTGCAGGCTGCTTCCATTTTGAACTATTACTTCCCGTCATTAAAGAGTGTTCTGACAATGTCCTAGTCTTCTCCTTTGAATATCACTGCCCCTCCCCAGATAAGCTGAAAACAGAAAAGGGAAAAACATTCTCCCCGGAAAAGGAGCCTGTAGGATACTTTTTGCTGTGTCTATGGGTTTTGTTTGGGTATTCTTCTGTGCTTTTGTGCATCTGAAAGCATCCTTTCTGATGTCAGTCAGTGGGGAGCAGGGTGTTATTCACCTATAGCACCTCAAAATCTTCCGTGGAGCTATTAGTTGAGCATCCCAGAGGAGCCAAGACTACTGGTTTTGATGCCAGAATTGTTACTATGCAACAAAAGAGATGTATAAGGTCACTTGATAAAGACTTCAGAAGGACTGAGGGCACAAAATATACTAGGGACTGTTATGTCAGAAATGATGTTTCCTTTAGAATGTATCTGAATATGCCCAGCGCCTTTCAGCTCTCTTCATACCAGCACTGCAAACGCTACTATCCACTAAGGGATCAGTGAAGTTCCAATACAAACTTGCACTTCTTTCCAAAGCTTTTTATTTTATTAAAGCATTGTGATTTACAAAGTTCGTCACAACTGAATGCTAGACAAACAATATTGTAACACAAAACCCACCACCAGTGTCAACTTCCCTCCACTGGGATCCTTCCCGTATTTCCCACTCCCACCCCCACGTCCAGTCTGCTCTCTCGACAGGCACCTTTTTACGTTTGCTTTTTAAAGTTTGGGTCTCCTGATTTCAGTGTAGTTGACTCTGTGGTTTGGATCTTTGGCTCCATCCTTCCTTAACCCCACCTTTGCACCTGACTCCCCTGATCTGGCCCGAGTTGCTTTTCATCTGTCACTTATCCCCTTCCCCTCCATTCTTTTATTTTCTCTTTTTCACCCCCTCCATTCTTTCTTTCTTTCTTTCTTTCTTTCTTTCTTTCTTTCTTTCGCCATTTTGAAACGTTCTTAGTTCAATTCTGTCCAGTTTCCCCTCACTCTTTATAAAATCACCACCCATATGTGACACCCTGAACTAGGAGAGGGGCTGCCTATCATGCAAATAACTCATTTAAGAAACCTTCCACACACGCTAGGGGAAAGGGGAGCTCAGATAGAGAAGGGAGCACCAAATAAAGGGTGTTGGGAGGATCCTCTCAGGATGGGAGAAGCATGCTGAAAGTAGACTATAGACCAAACATGATTGCCACTCAATGCCTCTCTTGCAAACCACAGGACCCAAAAGGAGAGAGAGAGAACAAAAGGGAATGCCCTGCCACAGAGGCAGGGTGGGATAGGGGAATGGGAGGTGGGAGGGATACTGGGATCCGTGGTGGTGGGAAATGGGCACTGGTGGAGGGATGAGTATTTGATCATTGTATAATTGAAACCCAAGCACAAAAATTTGTAAGTCTACAACTGTACCTCATGATGTCTCACTAATAAAAATTTTAAAAAAGAAACCTTCTATTAGAGACAGAGGTAGAGAGAGAAGGAAAGTGTCTGCCATAGAGCCATAGGGGCAGTCTGGGGAATGGGGAATGGTGGGAGTGAAACTAGGGTAATTGGTAGTGGGAAATGGATGCTGGTGGGGAGGTGGGTGTTGAATCTTTGTATGACAAAAACCCGATCATGAACAGTTTTGTAACTGTGCATCTCATTGTGACTCAATTTTAAAAATAAAAATAAAATACTTTGTATATCCTTGATATCAACCACTTGTTGGATGTGTATTGGGCGAATATCCTTTCCCATTCTGTAGACTGTCTTTGTATTTTGGTCACTGTTTCTTTTGAGGTGCAGAAGCTTCTTAGTTTAAAATAGTCCCATTTGTCTATCTCTGTTTTCACTTGCTTGGCCAGTGGCGTGGCATCTTTGAAGATACCACTAGCTCCAATGTCATGGAGGGTTTTGCCAACTTTGTCTTCAGTGACAAAATAGGAGACTAACACCCAAGAATAGCCGATATAAGTACCAGGAGGTTTACTCCATGGCTTGGAGGCTAGCTGCACATGCTAGGGGAAAAGGCAGCTCAGATAGAGAAGGGAACATGAAATAAAGGGTGTTGGGAAGATCCACCCAGGATGGGAGATGCATGCTGAAAGTAGACTATAGACCAAACATGATTGCCACTCAATGCCTCTTTTGCAAACCACAGCACCCAAAAGGAGAGAGAGAACAAAAGGGAATGCCCTGCCACAGAGGCAGGGTGGGATGGGGGGATGCGGGTGGGAGGACTACTAGAATCAGTGGTGGTGGATAATGGGCACTGCTGCAGGGATGGATGCTCGATCATTGTATAACTGAAACCCAAGCACAAAAATTTGTAAGTCTACAACTGTACCTCATGGTGTTTCACTAATTAAAATTTAAAAAATAAAAATAAAATTAAAAATCCAGTAAAAAGAAATAAAATAAAAACCCATTAATTTTCCAGTGCAGATATCTCCATGGGCTATATAACAGGAGATGGTGTCCTTGCTAGGAAACATTAAACTTCATAGAAGGATAGAGCAAAAATCCAGCTTTCTGCAGTCCGGGACTCCCCAGAAAGAGATCCATCTTATGATGTAAAATGTAACTTTCATTAATTACTCAAGTTTTTCTTGTTTTCTTCCCCTGAGAAGTGGTTGGGTCACATCTGAATACAAAACACAATTGCTATGTATTTGGAAAAAAGTGAAGTCTGAAAGACTGTGATGTCAGGCAAGAAAGCTCTAGTATAGAATGACTGGGGTGAAGGCTGTTGTTCTGGATGCCAAAGCCTTAGGCAAGAATGAATGCAATGAATCTAAGTAACAGCTGCTAGCCCAGACCCCAAGGATCAGGGATTAACCAGAGGACTTGTGAAAGATAGACCTCTCTGGGCATACATCATCATAAAATTAGATTAGGTGGATACTGAGATTCGTTGGGTTCTCTGTCTTTAAGTGCATGAGCTCTTGAAGATTCTGACAAGCAGCCAGTTTGGGAAGCCACTGAATGGTCTATCTACACCCCCAACTCTGTAGCATAGGATAGGAGTGAAAGTCTAGGATTTAGCCAAACAGAGCCTATGAGGTCAACATCTTTAGGTGTTGGGGAACTTCTGCCAGGTGAACTGAAGAAAACTCAGAGGCCTGCGACACAGCTAGTTCAGAAGAGAGTACTGTGACTCTCACTATATACCCAGTTTCCAAGGCCACTGGAAGAGGAGACATGGTGTTATATTGGTAGACACCAGGAGAGCCCTCTAGAATCCAACTTAGAGCCCTGGGATGTCAGAAATGTGGGAGATGAGGTCCAGTGTGAGAGACGGACTGCTCAAAGTTACTTGGAGACCAAGGGCCAGTGTTGTTGAACTTCTTGTTTCCCAGGGGCCTTCGAGCACATAGCACTTTAGCCACTGTATGCAGTATACCCTTCACTGAGCTCAGTCATGCATTAGACCACAAGTATTTATTAATTCCTATTAGAGAAGGTGAAGGAAAAGAGAAAATAATCAGACCCAGCCCTCTCTGGTGGGCTGCTCCTAGGGTGGACCATACCTGAGGATTTCTGAAGATGCAAGGAAGGGGGCTCCAAGTGATGGCTTCAGTCTTCCAGGAAACCCTGGAGCTAGAGGCAAAGGGGACATCTTCCTCAAAGAAGGTGATGAGGGACCCTTGTCACTGCAGTTCTCAACATCAGAGCTAAGCATTACTCTAAACCCCACTTATGAGGTTGGCAGGAGAGATAGTTTAGAAGATAGGGCAATTGCCTTGCACTTCATTGGCCCAAGTTCGTTCCCTGGCACTCCATATGGCCCCCTGAACTCTCCAGGAAGTGATTCTGGAATGTAAAGCCAGGAGTAATTCCTGAGCATCACCGGGTAGCCCAACTCCTCACAAAAGAGGTTCCACAGAGTTATAATTATGTTTAGATTCTGTGGTTTATAGGTTTATAGTTATAGAGAGTAGAAATGGTTTGTCAATGTTCACCCTGTCAGGTGGGACTTGATCCGAAGTCTGGATGGTCAGTGCCTTTTGTTCCTTTCCCACAGGGGTGATGGATTCCAGAAATCTTGCTGAGAATTCCTCTGAGACTTAAAATTCTGGATGAAAGAAAAGTTGTATTTTAGCCTTATTAAGTTTGTGTACCTATGCCTATCCACCAGAGGCTGGAGAGTTAGCACAGCAGGTAGGGCATTTGCCTTGCACACAGCCAACCCAGTCAACCTGAGTTCGATTGCTCCGCCCCTCTTGGAGAATCTGGCAAGCTACCGAGGGTAATTCACCCGCACAGCAAAGCCTGGGAAGCTACCCGTGACGTATTCGATATGCCAAACACAGTGACAAGTCTCACAATGGAGACGTTTCTGGGCCTGCTTGAGCAAATCGATGAACAATGGGAGGACAGTCCTACAGTGCTACCTATGCGGGGGACACTCATGACTCACTATGTTTCAGATGAGTAGGGGCTAAAGAAGACTCCAGTTGCTCTCTGAAATATGGCAATGTTGCATAACTCACTGAGCTGCTGCTATATTCCACCCCTCACTGAATGTGAAAAACGCAACAACTTCTTACCTTTCGTCTTTAAAGAGAGTGGGCTCATTTCCATCACTAAGAAAGGAAAAAGCTAACTGGGACCCGTGGTGGTGAAAAATGGGCACTGGTGGAGGGATGTGTATTTGATCATTGCATAATTGAAATCCAAGCACAAAAATTTGTAAGTCTACAACTGTACCTCATGGTGTTTCACTAATAAAAATTTAAAAAAGAAATAAAAAAGGGAAAAAGCGAAATAGACAGAAGGAGTCTTTTATTGCTTGTAGTGAAGATACTTGCAAATATACTTATTAAGCTACCACAGTAGACCTGATCACACCAGTATGCTCCACTTTCCACTTGCATTGAGTTTTGTCCTGTGACTATATCCATTTCTTTCCCATCTTCTCAACACAAAGTTAATTATGGTAATAATGGAAGATTATACTGAACAATTACTATGGGCCAGGCATTATTCTAAGCATGATGCAAATACCACTTAATCCTCTCACATTCATATGAAAAATGTACTGATATAACCCTCATTATATATATATATGTATATATATATATAGGCAAACAGAGGCACAGATATGATAAGTAACCTACCTAAGGTGACATAACTAGGAAGTAGTAGTATTGAGATTTGAATCCAGATTATTAGCATTCAATGTCTGTGGCCAGTGCTCTTATAATTATTAGGAGAATCTCTCTAGAAAGAATAAAAAATTAGGAGAAAAATTCTTCTATAGCAAATAGAAAATGATATTATTTTTTATTTTCAAGGGATACATTTTTAGTTTTAATTAATATTTTATTAATTTATATTCTGTGCTTTGTGATGGTATTAGTAACGATTTCTTGTGCACATAATTTAAACACCAGACACATCACCAGTGTAGCAATCTTTCTCTCTCAAAGACCCAATACCTCTCTCTTTCAAAGAATCAACTCAGTTGTGTGGAATAGTTCTCCCTCTGTTGCTACCTTGCTGCATTCTTTGAGCCCCACATATGAGAGACATCATCCAGCAGATACAGATTTTGTATAAAAACAAAGTCTAGAACTCTGATTACAAGTTTATATGAAGCTAATATATATAAGGTAAAGGTAAAGGCCCTCCCGTTGTTCATAGATTTGCTCGAGCGGGCCCAGTAACGTCTCCATTGGAGACTTTGTTGTTACTGTGTTTGGCATATCGAATACGTCACGGATAGCTTGCCAGGCTCTGCCGTGCGGGCGAGACACTCTCGGTAGCTTGCCAGGCTCTCCGAGAGGGGCAGAGGAATCAAACTCGGGTCGGCCATGTTGGTTGCGTGCAAGGCAAACGCCCTACCACTGTGCTATCGCTCCAGCCCCTAATATATATAAAAGAAAAAAATGCCATATTTTATTGACCACCCTGTTTTCTTTCTATTTCTTTTTTTAAATTTTTATTAGTGAGACACCATGAGGTACAGTTGTAGACTTACAAATTTTTGTGCTTGGGTTTCAATTATACAATGATCAAATACCCATCCCTCTACCAGTGCCCATTTCCCACCACCATGGATCCGGGTATCCCTCCCACCCCCCATTCCCCCTATCCCACCCTGCCTCTGTGGCAGGGCATACCCTTTTGTTCTCTCTCTCCTTTTGGGTGTTGTGGTTTGCAAAAGAGGCATTGACTGGCAATCATGTTTAGTCTATAGTCTACTTTCAGCATGCTTCTCCCATCCTGGACCCCCCTGTTTTAAATGAAGAATGCCTGATATAGTAGCAACCTGTAGTACATTTGCTGTATAAATATTAGAATAATTATTTTTGGGGAAGCCACTCCCAGTGGTGCTCAAAAGTTTCTCCTAGCTTTACACTCATGAATCGCTCCTAGAGGGCTTGATGTACCGTATGGGGTGCCAGTGATCAAACTCAGGTTGGTCATGTGCAAGGAAAGCACCCCACACTCTGTACTATCTCTCCCCTCACTATTAGAAGAATTTTAATAAATTAGCACATTAATGTATTTTACTGTTGCATTCGGAGATGGTCGTTCCATTGAGAGCGAATGGGGCGTCAGGAACAAGGCTGTTTCTCATAAACATTGTCTTCGTAAGATTCAGCTGTAGTCCTACCTTTCCACACTCACGGTCAAAGTCGGCCAGCATTTGTGCCGCTTGGCTGATGTTTGGTGTTATTAAAACAATGTCATCAGCAAAGCGGAGGTGGTGTAGTTGCCGACCATCTATCTTCACTCCCATTCCTTCCCATTCCAGTCTTCGCATGATGTTCTCGAGGGTGGCACTGAAGAGTTTCGGTGAAATGGTATCACCCTGCCAAACCCCTCTCTTGACATCAACGATCACTTCTTTGTAGAATGGTGAGATCCTGGTAGTGAATCCGCAATACAGCTCACGGAGGATCCTGATGTATTGGGCTTGAATGCCCTGATTGGCTAGGGCTTCAATGACCGCTTCCGTCTCAACAGAAACAAAGGCCTTCTTTAAATCAATGAACGTTAAACAGAGCGGCATCTTGAACTCCCGAGAAACCTCAATGAGCTTGGTTATCGTGTGGATATGGTCGATGGTGCTGAATCCTTTGCGGAACCCGGCTTGCTCGCATGGTTGCCCTTCATCTAGTGTTCTGCCAATCCTATTTAGGATGACTCGAGTGAACAACTTGTAGATGACAGACAATAGGCAGATCGGGTGATAGTTGCCAATGTCATGGATGTCTCCCTTCTTGAACAGTAGTACGGTCCTGCTGGTTTTCCATTGGGACGGAACCTTGCATTCAGACAGGTAGCGAGTGAAGAGCCGAGCCAGTGTATTGATGAGTACTGATGGCAGGTTCTTCAGGTGTTCAGGTCTGACCTTGTCTGGGCCGGGTGCTGTTTGTTTCTTTACCGACGAAATGGCGTGTCGGATTTCGGAAGGGAGAATGTTGGGAACGACATATCCATCCTGTGGAATTTGGTATGTCGTCAAGTGGACATGGCTATCGAAGAGATTTGAGTAGAAGTCATGGATAATCTTCTCCATTGCCGTTTTGGAGGGTGTGATGGATCCATCAGGACGTCGGAGGGCAGTCATCTTGGTCTTATAGTTGGCGAAGGACAGGCGGGCGTTACAAATACTTTTCCCAGCTTCTGCCGCATCTACTAGTACTTCCGCTCTTCTCTCTTTGAGGTCTTCCTTGATCGCATCTCTTCACTGCTTTGCGAGCTCGGACGTTAGCTTGCGGTTGCCTGAGGCATGCACCAAACCACGCTGGCGAATTAGCTCAAGAGTTTTCGAAGATAGGCGAATTTTTTGGCTATCTCTCTCTTGGCGTTCCTCGCACATTCATGGAGGTGCTGAACCAGTCGATCGTATTCCTCGTCAATGTTGTCAACAATGGCATCTTCCCATGTTGCCGCAATAGTACCAAAGAGTTCCCAGTTGGTGGTCATTCTGGGAGTTCTCTTTTTGAACTTTGCAGCCCTTTCTCCCCGCTCTGTGAAGTAGAATTTTGCACGAAGGAGACGGTGGTCCGATCACGTTCGAAATTTTGGGACAACAGCGACATCAGTCAGACAAAACCATCGATTGAATATGATGTGGTCTATTTCGTTGTGGAATCGTCCACCGGGAGACTCCCATGTCCATCGTTTAGATTCTGCCTTCTGGAACTGTGAATTACCATGAATGGTCTTGGTCGACATGATGAACTCAGACAGTCTCTCACCTTGTTCGTTCCATTCTAGGCCATGGGTCCTGATGTGAAGTTCTTCAGCTGATCTTCTCGGTCCTATCTTGGCATTAAAATCACCCACAATGATCTTGTAGAAGGTGTGGTCTTCTTTATAGAACTTCTCTAGCTCCATGTAGAACTTCTCGATTTCTCTTTCATCATAATGAGATGTTGGTGCGTAGACAACGAAGATAGAAACTGCAGGCAGTGAGCCACATCTATTCAAATGTAAACGTCCGATTCGGGTTGTTAGGCATTCGAATGAATCAATGCTCTTGGCCAAGTTTGTGTTGACAAGGACACCGACGCCTCCAACACCTCTTTTATCGCATGTTCCGAGGAACAATTCTTCTCCAGTGTCGAAAACAGCATGGTGAGATTCGTGCGTTCTTGTCTCGGTCAGACCAATAATGTCGTACTTGATCATTCTCGCTTGTATCATCAGGTCCTTGATGGATGCATCTGATGCTAGCGTACGTGCATTGAAAGTACAGATGATCATTTTTGTCTTCCTTCGTTGTGGCAGCCTACGTCGGCCTTGAGATTTTGTCGGCCTCTCCTTTCTCATCCTTCTCAGTGCTGCCATGTCAGTGAAGCCTTCGGGGTCAGGTGAATGAGACCAGTTGTAGTTACTGGTTTTGGCATATCGAATACACAGCGGATAGCTTGCCAGGCTATGTGTACCTAGGTCGAGAGGTCAACATGACAAATGACCTGGCACCCGAACTGCGCAGGAGGAAGAGAGCGGCTTGGAACGCCTTCAAGAACGTCGAAGAAATAGCTAAGAGGACGAAGAACCTCCGGCTCCGGGCACATCTCTTTGATTCCACTCTTCTTCCTGCATTAACATATGCCTCAGAGACCTGGGCCCTACGCAAACAAGATGAGAACGCTATTCAGGTCTCCCAAAGAAGAATAGAAAGAGCTATGCTTGGAATATCACGTTTCACTCAAATGAGAGAACGAATCCGGAGTTCTGACATCCGTCGACGATCAAGGATCAGGGATGCTGTCTCATTTGCCAAGGTGTCGAAAATCAGATGGGCTGGTCACGTAATGAGATTTAAAGACGACCGTTGGACTAGAGCTGTTACTGATTGGATTCCACGGGATGTCAAAAGACCACGTGGCCGCCCCCTACCAGATGGTCAGACTTCTTCCTGAAGATCATGAACGATCGGTTTGAGGCCCTTCATGTTCCCTGAGCGAACAGATGCCATTGGGCTACACTAGCACGAGACAGGGACAAATGGAGACGTTACTGGCGCCCGCTCGAGCAAATCGATGACTAACGGGAAGTTAAGTGATTAAGTGAATGTATTTTACTATAAGTTCACAAGTTAAAAATACTTTTTCCACACTATCTCAATTCACAAAAACACACATTGCCTTGTTACCCAAACTCAAAGATTATCTGGATATAGGTTTCAGAAAGGAAGATGTTTGGGTGTAAGCGCCATTCCTGTCCCTTATATTCAGACTTCAGACCAATGAGTTTATCTCTTCAGTTCTTACTTTCCTCTTTTAGAAAACGGAGACCATAATCTCTGCCTTGAAGAGTGACTGGAGAAATAAACTTATTTGAATCCAGCTTATAGAGAAAAGTCCTGTGCAAGTGCAAGACTCATTTAGATCCCCCTCAGTCCAATCACAATATTTCCTTATCTATACAACCAGGAACATTAGAAGCATTTTTAAAACTGAGATACAGGCCAGTAGCACAACTTCAGCGATCAGTGTTAACAATATGAATGGTTTCCCTGATTCATGTAACTCTGAGGATCTTCCAAATGAGTGTCACAGGACAGATGGTTCCAGTGGTGCACAGTTGACAGAGTCATTTCCTCGAGTAATCTTGCACTCTGACAGTCCTTGTGGCATTTAAGTTGAGCAGATATCCAGGCTAGACATGTCATACCTTTAACCTTAGAGAAGAAATCTTCCCATAGATGGGAAATGACTTTCTCAAAGTCTTGGAGCCTGTGAGTGGTGGATATTGAAACTAGCTGCCACTTTTTACTTAACTAGGAACACTCTGGATTTGTGGTGGCAAATGGAACCCTCCACATGCATAACTCCACCAGAGTGGTGTCGTCAAGATAGCTTTGAAGAGAGACATTTCTTAGCCTTTTAGTGTAGAAAATATTGACAGAACTTTGATTTGCTCTCATTTTTGCTAATGGATGCAATTTGTGCAAGTTTGTAGAAAATGCATTTTATTTTGCTCTGTGGTGGAAATATATTACTAAGTTAAATTTATATAGGATTCTTATAAAATGAGCTTTAAGAAAATATACATTGGTCTGAAAAGAGATGAATCAAGCTATATAACTGACCAGTAATAATAAAAACACTTCTAGGGATTGCCTTCAGAAAGACACTTATGCATCCTATATGCAGGGAGGCATATGATATATTTGAGTGGGAAAGGATGATAGCGGTCATGAATTTGGTCCTTCTGCCTCAATTTATGTTTCTTTTATCCTAGGAGAAAATTCTGTTTGTTTCTTCCAGGTGTCTTCAGAGCAAGGCCACTGGAATTCTAACACTGGGACTGAAGTCAGAGCAAGTCTTCTTTCAAGACTAGCTGTTCATCTCAAATGAATAGTTTTCTTTTTGGAGGCACTAGAGTTGGGAAATGGAAAGAGGTCAGCAATTTACAGTGTATGAGATATTGAAATTCTCATCTTTGTCTAAACCCAGATTTGTTTTGATCTGTGAAAAAAAGTTTTCCCAGAAGCTTCACCAACAAAGATATACAGAGACTCAGTTGCAGACAGAAAACCAGAGATTGTTTTGTTTACTCCTTTACTTTGTGTAGGATAACATTGGTTTGTCCTTTCTCCCTTGACACAGGGAGCTTAGGTTTATCGGGTTACACCCTTCACAGTGCTCCCAAGTCACTCCCATTCCTCTCTTTATCTGCAAACTCTTCTCTGTGCTCTCCTCCCTGCTAATTAATCACCTTTTTCCCTAATCAGATTCTGTAAGATCAGGTGCTTTTAGGACACTGAACTTGAATTGTAAGTTAAATATTGCTTTTCTCTGTCTTTTACATAATTTACCTTAAAGCAATGTCCTTTCTGTATGGACACAGGAAGACAGTTATTATTATGCCTTGTAACTTGGGAGTTGATTGACTCCGAATAATATTTACTCCTGGGCATCTGCTTTCTTGACTCAGTTGCCCTTAGTTCCTAGCACCCCAAAAGCAGGGTCCTGACGAGGGACTGAATGAACCCAGAGCAAGCTGTGAGCTACCCTGGCATCGAAATGGGCCAGGCCAAAGCGCCACAATGCTCAACTATAAGTTGAGGGCATGATTATGGACAAATGCTGTCATGATCCAAAAGTAACGACGAGACTAGGTCCCTGCTGGGGTTAGGAAGACTAACCCAGCCTGAAGACTTTGATCTGGAATACATAGTGAGATGTCCTCAGGAAGAACCAAACTGTAAGTTTATATCTCTTACTGTGCTCATACAGAATGACATTGCTAGAAATATTAGAAGTAGATTTACTGCAACTATTTAAGTGGATTACTAGCTGAGGAAAGAACACACCCTCGTTGGGATCCCATCCTTGAGCAGATCTCCTTGTAATCTGGAGTAATCTCTTTAGATGAGATTTTATCCTTGAGTTTATCTCCTGGAGGAGATGTCTTACCTCTCTTTGTTGATTTGTTAATGTTCAACCCACCTTGTGTCACCACCCTATGTGATTGCTATATAAATTAAGACTGTAAGATCAGAGGGGGCTCAGGCTCAAGAGAGAGAAGCAGAAGGGGAGTAGAGATTGGAATAAACTACAATTGATGCCGACCAGCCTGGCCCTTGTTCCTTCCTTCACCTACCTAACACCATCAGCCTCCCCAGGGTGGGGAAAGCAGCCCGAGACCACCGGACACAGGCTGCAAGAGAGATAGAGCACTGCTGGCCTTTTGAAAACACACAATTTTTCATTCAGAAGAACTGGAACTCATAGACTTTTTTAAAAATCTGAAACCCAATGAGGCTTTAGTTAAGGTTAAGGTTAAGGTCAAGGTGATACATCTTGGTAGTGATATAGCTGAAACTAGATCTGCCAATGCCCAAAGCCAGGCTTTCAAATACCATATATAGTCCCTAATTTAGAAGAATATAAAGGGGGTTATGGAGTTAAATATCTTCATCCTCAAAATATTAATTCCTGTATAAATGGAATAACAATTTCTTCTTCCAGGAAAATATAGCAAAGTCATCTGAAAAACCTTTACCATAGAGACCAAAGAGATAGTACGGGGTTAATGTGCTTGCCTTATACGTTTTATGATCCCAGTTTCATCCCTGGCACTGAAATACAGTTCCCTGTGCACTGCCCAGGAGTGATTCCTGAGCACAGATCCAGGAGTAAACACCCAAACAAAAAGATTCATAAAAAATGGCACAATGGTAAATGTTATTTACAGTGAATATGCCAGTGGCAGCTCAATGAGACTCTGTTGGGTCTATGGTATTCACAAAATGAATACAATATTTGGGACCCATTTCCACATCTTGGCATACTTTATCTCCACAAGGCATTTGAGTACTCTAGAATGTCACAAAATCCAGGCTAGAGTGAATTGAATGGTGGGTTTCCAAAAAATAAGGCCCACCAGGAATCTGTGACCATGACCTTATTTTGAAAATGGGTGTTTGAATAAAGGATTTTTTTATTAAAAATTTTTTAATAGTGAGACAGTTGCAGACTTACACATTTTTGTGCTTGGGTTTCAATTATACAATGATAAAATACCCATCCCTCCACCGGTGCCCATTTCCCACCACCACGGATCCCAGTATCCCTCCCACTCCCCATCCTCCCCATCCCACCCTGCCTCTGTGGCAGGGCATTCCCTTTTGTTCTCTCTCTCTTATTGGGTGTTGTGGTTTGCAAAAGAGACAATGGGTGACAATCATGTTTGGTCTATAGTCTACTTTCAGCATGCTTCTCCCATCCTTGGAGGATCCTCCCAACACCTTTATTTGGTGTTCCCTTCTCTATCTGAGCTCCCTTTTCCCCTAGTATGTGTGGTTGGCCTCCAAGCCATGGAGTAAAATTCCTGGTACTAATCTCGGCCATTCCAGGGTGTTAGTCTCCTATTTTGTTACTTTATGTTCCCCAGATGAATGCAATCTTTCTATATCTATCCCTTTCTTTCTGAGTCATTTCACTTAACATGATACTTTCCATGTAGTACCACTTCTATGTAAATTTCTTGACTTCGTCTTTTCTAACAGCTACATAGTACTCCATTGTGTAAATGTACCAAAGTTTCTTTAACCAGTCATCTGTTCTCGGGCACTCAGGATTTTTCCAGATTCTGGCTATTGTAAAGAGTGCTGCAACGAACAGACAATTGCAGATGTCACTTGGACTATACTTTTTTGCCTCTCTGGGATATATTCCCAGGAGTGGTATTGCTGTATCAAATGGGAGCTCAATTTCTAATATTTTGAGAATTGTCCATACTGTTTTCCAAAAGTGCTGAACCAGTCGGCATTCCCACCAACAGTGAAGGAGTGTCCCTTTCTCACCACATCCGTGCCAGCACCGGTTGCTTTTGTTCTTGTGGATATGGGTCAGTCTCTGTGGTGTGAAGTGATATTTCATTGTGGTTTTTATCTGCATTTCCCTGATGATTAATGATGTGGAGCATTTTCTCATGTGCCTTTTCGCCATTCGAATTTCTTCTTTGTGAAAGTTTCTATTCATTTCATCTCCCCATTTTTTTGATGAGGTTGAATGTTTTCTTTTTGTGGAGTTCAACCAGTACTTTGTATATCCTTGAATAAAGGATTTTGATGGAAAAACTATCCTGCATTTGGTATGTAATTATGGAATACATATGAGGGGAAAACCACACAGGAGAAAAGGTGACAGAAAGACAGGGACAGATCGAAATGTTGTCATCACAAGCCCAGGAATTCCAGAAGTCAGAAGATCCTGAAGGCAATAGAAAGATTCTACCCTAGAGGTTTCAGAGGGAACAGAGTTCTGCCATAACCTTGACTTCAGACCTCTGGACTTCAGAACTGGAGAAAATTAAATTCTGTCATTTTAAGTCATGAAGTAGCTGGAGCGATAGCACAGCGGGTAGGGCGTTCGCCTTACACGCGGCCAACATGGCCGACCCGAGTTCGATTCCTCCGCCCCTCTCGGAGAGCCCAGCAAGCTACCGAGAGTATTCGATATGCCAGACACAGTAACAACAAAGTTTCCAATGGAGACGTTACTGGACCCGCTCGAGCAAATCGACGATCAACGGGAGGGCCTTTACCTTACCTTTTAAGTCATGAAGTACGTGGTATTTAGTTATTGCATCCTTACCAAACTATCAAGTGATACCAAAGACTCGATGCATGAAAGACAACAGCAGCAAGATTGCAATGCCAAGTCCTATTTACCTCTACTCAGCTCCCTCCCATCTTATGCGTGCTATTTCCTTTCCTTGTCAATATCAGAGTGTGTTGTGTCTTAGAATTCAGTCCAGTTTTTATGATTTAAGGTCTAGGCTATGTGTTTGCCCTTCTTATAACCTTAGTCCTATATAACCTTAGTCCTTTCAAATCCAAGATGATGCAGAACCCCATCCATCTACTGACAGATTGACTGCATACCTTTTCTTAGACCTGAATAAATTATACTTTCATTTTCCTAAACTCTTCAATTCCACATACCAACCAGAAGACTAGTCAGCCCTTTATATTTTCCTAGATATCTCAGAATTTGGTTGCATTTCTTGATAGCCTTTAAAATATGTCTCATGCAAGAAATTTACATACAAATGGTGCTACATGGAAATTATCATGTTAAGCGAAATGACTCAGAAAGAAAGGAATAGACATAGAAAGATTGCATTCATCTGGGGAACATAAAGTAACAAAATAGGAGACTAACACCCAAGAATGGCCGAGATTAGTACCAGAAATTTTATTCCATGGCTTGGAGGCCAACCACACATGCTAGAGGAAAAGGGAGCTCAGATAGAGAAGGGAACACCAAATAATGGTGTTGGGAGGATCCTCCCAGGATGGGAGAAGCATGCTGAAAGTAGACTATAGACCAAACATGATTGTCACCCATTGCCTCTTTTGCAAACCACAACACCCAATAAGAGAGAGAGAGAACAGAAGGGAATGCTCTGCCACAGAGGCAGGGTGGGATGGGGGGATGGGGAGTGGGAGGGATACCGGGATCCGTGGTGGTGGGAAATGGGCACTGGTGGAGGGATGGGCATTTGATCATTGTATAATTGAAACCCAAGCACAAAAATTTGTAAGTCTAAAACTGTACCTCATGGTGTTTCACTAATAAAAATTTTTAAAAATAAATAAATAAAAATTTAAAAATTTAAAAAATAAAATATGTTTCATGCAAGAAATCTCCAATCCAAATCTGATTTTTCCTATGTATTTTTTTACCTTAAATACACCAGAGAATGAAGATCTGATCATTTTTATTCTGGGATAATAATCTTGTTTGTTCCTAAATTTCTTGTAGCTAGAGCTGTTCTACTTGGAAATATGGTGACATTCTCCCTCCCCACTCCGCTCCAGCCAGGATAAACCTCTCCAACATGGAGCGTTTGATGTTATCCTGGGATCACATTCACTTTTATGTTATAAGTCTGCCTTTTTAGGAAGTCTTATGCATGAAGGGCCTTTAACCCTATTCTCTGATCCCTGAAATATGTGAGTACCAATGACTCCGGATGGATGATATCAGAAACTGTGAGAATGTCTTATGTTATTGACACAATGGTAAATATACCCAGTTTGCAGTTGGAACTTCATTCTGAGAAAGGACTTAAATCGGGTTATGGGAGAACTGTCAATGACTCAGTTGGTATGTTTTTTCTGCTAGTATAATTTAATCATGTGTTGTGTTTCCAGTTCTCACTCATCCCTAATCATCAGACCAATTCCTTTTTATTTAAAAACTGTTCGTTTACTCAATAGACTACAATGACACTAAGAAATGTATTGTAACAGAAAAAAATAATTGCACACATTCCCAAAAGGATGTAATAGAAAATACCATAGGCTTCGTATTTTATTTTGTATTTATTAAATGTAATGAATTTGCTATTGATTTAGATTATGTGGTTTACAATACTGTTAATAATGTTTCATCATACACAGAATTCCAACAAACAAGATATGAAAACCACTCAAATACCCAAATATAGAGGAATGAATCAAGTTGTGGTATATAGATACACAACGGAATACTATGTAGCATTGCAGTACTGTCCTCCTGTTCATCGATTAGCTCGAGCGGGCACCAGTAATGCCTCTATTGTGAGACTTGTTACTGTTTTTGGCATATCAAATACACCATGGGAGCTTGCCAGGCTTTGTCGTGCAGGCGGGATATCCTCGGTAGCTTGCCAGGCTCTCCAAGAGAGACGGAGGAATTGAAACCGGGTCGGCCACATGCAAGGCAAACATCCTACCCACTGTGCTATCGCTTCAGCCAGGAATACTATGTAGGTCTAAGAAATGATATCATGCAATCCACAGAAACCTGGATGGAACTAGAGGAGATAAGTTTCATGTTTCGAAGACAACTCCAGATGTTTTAGAAGCTCTGTAAGCTCTCTGTGAATAGGATGTGCCTAAACCCCTGATCTCAGTTACATCTGTGTTTCCAGTGCTAGGAATATGAAAATCCTATATTTAATTGTAATCCCATAACTTCATCTTAGCACAGTATATGTTAATGAAAATGGAGCAGAATGGAGTTGAACAAAGATTTTCCCTGCTAGAACCAAACTTTCTTTCTTAACTGTTTGAAAAAGTATTTTTTTAAAAAAATTATTGAATCACTGTGAGAAAGTTACAAGCTTCCATGTTTGGGTTACAGTCACACAATGATCAAACACCCATCCCTCCACCAAATCCACATTCCCAACCACCAATCTTCCCAGTAAACACTCTTCCCCCTCCCACCACCTCCATGGCAGACAATATTCCCCATACTCTCTCTCTACTTTTGGGCATTATGGTTTGCAATACAGACACTGAGAGGTCATCACGTTCGGTCCATTATCTACTTTGAGCACACATCTCCCATCCCGATTGGTTCCTCCAGCCAGCATTTTCTTAGTGATTCTTTCTCTATTCCATCTGCTGAAAAAATATTTTGAAAGCAATTTTTAATTTTTTTATTAAATCACTGTGAGATACAGTACAAATCCTTCATGTTTGGGTTTCAGTCATACAATGACATAACACCCATCCCTCCACCAGTGCACATTTTCCTCCACCATTGTCCCCAGTATCCCCCTCTCACCCCAACCCTCCCCCTGACTCTATGGCAATTTCCCCAATATCCTTTCTGTACTTTTGGGCATTATGGTTTGCAATCCAGATACTGATAGGCCATTATGTTTGGTCCTTTATCTACTTTCAGCACACATCTCCCATCCCGAGTGATCCCTCCAATCATCATTTTCTTAGTGATCCCTTCTCTATTTCAGCTGCCTTCTCCCCCAGCTCATGAGGCAGGCTTCCAAACATGGAGCAGTATTCCTGGCCCCTGTCTCTACTGTTCTTGGGTGTCAATCTCATATTATTAGAACCAAATTTTCAAGAGGCACAATATCTTTAGAAAATAATCAAATGCCACAAAATAAAAAACTTGGCATAGGGATACAATTTCACCTAAGTCTAAGCTGTCAAAACAACATATGTGGAAATACATACATACATACATACACACAGATATCTCATATTATACCATTTGTCTATCTCTCACATTGGGGTCAGTCATTAGATTCATTTTGTATGCCATTATTCAATTGAACTTTGATCTCTGGATTTTTGGATTTTTTAAAAATTTTTAATTTTTCTTAGTGAGACACCATGAGGTACAGTTGTAGACTTACAAATTTTTGTGCTTGGGTTTCAATTATACAATGATTAAATACCCATCCCTCCACCAGTGCCCATTTCCCACCACTGGACTTTTGGATTTAATGGTTTGAAAATCTAAAGTTTCATTACAACTGAGACTTGGTTATAATAACGAGGAAAAAAATGATGGGTATTAAGAGTAGCATACATAAGCAAATCTTATAAACTAGTACTTCACTCCTTTTACCTGTTTCTGAGGCATCCCCACTGCCCCTTTACCTAAGTACTCTAAGTCTCAAAGTGAAGACTTTGTTTGGGGTCAGAAAAGCTTACAGTAAGTTCAACCACTCAGGGCAAGGCTGAAGCAATGTGTGGGTACTTCACTTTGGGTACACCATTTACAAGATCACCAGTTGTAAGGTACACTTGGTTGATATGCTTTTAAAATTTTTTGTTTGTTTTGGAGTCATACCCAGCAGTGCTCAGAGCTCGTTCCTGGCTTTGCTCAGGGATCACTTATTGGTGGTGCTCAGGGGACCAGACGTGGTGTCAGAGATTGAAGTGGAGTCAGGCACTTGGGATGCTTGCCTTATCCACTGTACTATCTCTCTGCCCCGCTGTGAATTTAAATAGTTGTTGAAATATTTTCTCTCCTGATCTCCTTAAAATCTGTACCCAGGAGAAAATTCTGGTCCCAATTTCATAAGCAATTCATTCCTCTAAAGCGAACATTTGTTTTTCTAGTAATCACTACCACTGAGTGGGAAAACTATGTTGGTCACATCTAAAAAGCTGTGCTGGGGCAGGAGCAATAGTACAGCAGATAGGGCACTTGCCTTGCATGCAGCCAGCCCAGATTCCATCCTCAGCAGCCCTATATGGTCCCCAAGCCTGCCAGTAGTGAACTGTGAGTGCAGAGTCATGAGTTAGCTATTAACACTGCCAGGTGGAACATCCAGCAAACAATAAATAAAGGGAGCTCAGATAGAAAAGGGAGCAACAAATAAAAGATGTTGAGAGGATCCTCCCAGGATGAGAGAAGCATGCTGAAAGTAGACTACAGACCAAACACGATTGCCACTCAATGCCTTTTAGGCAAACCACAACACCCAAAAGGAGAGAGAGAGAACAAAAGGGAATGCCCTGCCACAGAGGCAGGGTGGGATGGGGGGAATGGGGTGTGGGAGGGATATTGGGACCTGTGGTGGTGGAAAATGGGCACTGGTGAAGGGATGGGTACTTGATCATTGTATAACTGAGACCCAAGCACAAAAATTTGTAAGTCTACAACTGTACCTCATGATGTTTCACTAATAAAAAAAGTAAAAAATAAAAAAGCTGTGTTAGTCTAGCTTGTGTTATGCTAATTAAATACATGAATCAAAGAGGAACTGAAAAGGACCTTTTCAAATAATCACTTTTCACATACATCATTATAACCATTCCCTACTTTTCACTAGGGGGAAGAGAAACAGCCAAGAAACACTGTACACCATGTTGATATTTATTGGTGCTTTTTAAATAATGAAAGTGTTTTTATGGCTATCTGTTCACCAAAACTAAATAGAAATATTTTAGGGGGGGGAGTTAAATGTCAAGTTGCAAGGAGGAGAAGGAAGCTGATTGCTTGACTAACTGAACACATTGAATCAAAGTAGACAGAAATTGTTGTCCCAAGAACTAATGATTATGCTAGTACCTTTCTGCCTGCAACTGAAGAAATACCACTGACCAAGGGTTTCCTGGCCCCGGAGACAGCAATAGGACGATGTACTGCAGAACCGGGGAGAGGTCTGGTTTCTCCACCAGCCATATACCTCCAGACTCTCCAGCACTTCTGGTCAAGTTTGAGACTTTACAAAGAAAATTTCTGTAGGGAACCAGTACGAACAGAGGACCTGCAGGTACCATAGTGCTTTATAGCACCCAGGTCACAACCATTATGAGATACTTTATTCCTGACTTCTGATTTGTTTCTATTAATCAGTTTTGACTCAGTTCCATCTGCAGCTAAAGGTGTTGGGTTGATTATGCACACCAAATTTCACTCTCTCTCCAAAGCACAGAGAGGACCATGACTTTTTGGTAAAGAAACTCACCATGGTGAAGATGAAAAGGATGCAGGCAGAGGATGCTTTAAAATCTTGGAGTTGGAGTGGAGGAGCTGATTTGGGATATTCTGTGTAGCTGATTCTATGGCAGTGTGGACAAAAAGAGTCATTCTATGTTGTATCACCAAGTTCTTAACAGCTTCAAGAGCTGTGGGCAGGTAAGGCTTATTTTAATCTCAAAGGAATAAATCTATTCATACTGTTGAGCCACCACTCTTCTTAATCTGTATCTGTCCACATTAAATATTAACCCCTCATTGCTCTTTGCCCAGCCTTTGGCACTCACCTTTCTACATTGTCTTCTAGGAATCTGTCTCCTTGAGGGACCTAATGAACGTCGAATCATACAGTGCTTGTATTTTTTGTCTCGCTTGAAGATGCTCTTTTTAAGGTTCATCCAGATTGTAGCATGTGTCAGGACTTCCTTCCCTTTTAAGACAGAATAATAAGAAGGAAGCCATAGTATGTGTATCCATGTCTCTTGGCAGACATTGATATTGCTTGCATCTTCTGGCTGTCTGCATACTGCTGCTAGGAATGTGGGCGTGAAGCTATTAAGGTATCTTGTTTTATCGGACACCTGTGACCTGGACGACAGCGGCTGTAACCACAAAAAAGCGAAGCAAGTGTTTTGGAATCTCCAGGTGCCCCATCATGTGTAAGGATGCAGGGTGGTGCCAGGATGTAGTAAGCCTGATTTTGACTTTTAACTCCCCACATCTGAGGTATATGCTTTGAACCATATCATGCCTCTCTTAGTTTCCTCCTCTGTAAATTGGGGTAACAGAGCCTGCCATATCATTCACCTAGAGATATTGAGAGGTTCCATGGACCAACAGGTGTCTTTTAAATTCAAGAATCTGGGGCTCATGGAGCTATTGCAGCTATTGAACCCAACAAAGATTCAAAGCAAGATAGTTCAGCACAAGAGGTTGTACCACAAGAGGCCTTTGGAGGAACTGTGGGAATATTTCTGGGAGCGGGACCCCTAGGCCAAAAGGACCTTTCCTGTGAAGGAGCAAATGGACAAAGCTGCATGAATTGAAATGTCAAAAGCAATTGATTATCTTAATTGCTCCATGGCAAACATATTTCTTTATTTCTAAAATACAACAGCCCAATAAATATGCACTTATTATAATTAGGACCAAAATCCAATCATATCCAAGGGATAAATAGAATGATAGTCCTCCCTATGTGGGGCTCTGCATGGCATGATGACTTTCCCCTTTTAGGGCAGACATTCTGGAAGTAAGGGTTTGAAGCTGAGTGGGATACTGTCATCTCAGAGACTCCCCTCTGATGAGGATGTGGAGTCAAAACTATGTGTCCAGAGGGGAAAATCCATACATGGTCACGTCCTCAACATTTTACTCTTTCTATCCAACAATTAACAAATCTCAGTTGCTCTTTCACTGCATAAAAACCAGTGGAAGTTTTGGAACCTGAAAAAGGTCCTTGAAGCCGAGTTCATTTACTTCCTTCCGCAGCAAGGAAAAGATGGGTGTTGGTGGAGGCTCTGTACTCCACTTTTTATTTTTTCCCTTTATTTTATTTTTTTTACAGTTGTAGATTTACAATTTTTTGTGCTTTGGTTTCAATTATACAATGATCAGATACCCATCCCTCCACCAGTGCCCATTTTCCACCACCATGGATAATATCCCTCCCACCCCCATCCCCCCATCCCCCCTGTCTCTGTGGCAGGGCAATCCCCTGTGTTCTCTCTCTCCTTTTGGGTGTTGTGGTCTGCAAAAGAGGCATTCAGTGGCAAACATGTTCAGTCCATAGTCTACTTTCGACATGCATCTCCCCTCCTGGGAGGATCCTCCAAACATCCTTTATTTGGTGCTCCTTTCTCTATCTGAACTGCCCTTTCCTCTAGGATACCCGGCTGGCCTCTAAGTTATGGTGTACTCCACTTTTGCCTGCACAGGTGACATCCGAGTCGCCCCACTTAGCCTTGCCTCGACACCCTCAGTACTACTCAGAGGTTTTCTGAGCCTGAGGCCCTGGCGATGCCAGCCTCCCCAGTGTTGGACATCAGGCCGGGGCTCATGAGCCATGTGCTTATGTCCACCACCAACCTGACTTCCTTGGTAAGTTTTGTCTAATGCATTTCATCTCTGTGTCTCACTTTCCCTGTCACTCTCTGGACTCAATGAGCATTGAGGCCCACTCACCAGCCCCTTTGCCCCAAGGTACTTTGATATGTTTTCTCCTATCATTTACCTTAACTGTGCACGCTCAAATTTTTGGAAGATGAGGATACTCAGAGGTATTCTATCAATCACAAAGTTCTGCAAAGACACTCCACTCCTGTCTCAGGATCCTATTGTTCCCCTCAGCTCTTCCTTGTGAAAAACATGATGAGTAAGAGTTGTTTAAGAGTTGTTGAGGTGTGACGACTGCCTTGATCTGGTTTTCTTATGTTTTGGTTTGATTTGAGACTCACATGTGGGGCACATCAGTGCTCATGGAAACATATGCAGTGCTGTGGATTGAACGGGGTTGGACCACATGTAAGGCTATCAGGCTTCAGTCCTTGCATGGATCTCGTTGAAGATAAGAAAAAGCATGCAACACCTGAGGACAGTAGAGACAGGAGCCAGGAAGATTGCTCCGTAGTTGGAAGCCTGCCTCATGAGCTGGGAGAGAAGGCAGCTGGAATAGGAAAGGGATCACTAAGTCAGTGGTGATTGGAGGGATGACTCAGGCTGGGAGATGTGTGCTAAAAGTAGATAAAGGGCCAAAGATTATGGTCTCTCACTATCTGGATTGCAAGCCACAGTGCCCAAAAGTGGAGAGAGAGTGTGGAAGGAATTTTCTGTCATAGAGGCAGGGGGAGGAATGAGATTAGGGTAAATACTGGGGACATTGGTGGTGAAAAATGTACACTGGTGGAGGGATGGATGTTATATCATTGTATGACTGAAACTCAAGCATGAAAGCTTTGTAACTCTATCTCACGGTGATTCAATAAAACGTTTTTAAAATAAAATAGCATGTTTTCTTCTTCTAAATATCTTTGTGTTTAGATTCTTTGTAATCAGGGACAGTGTGGATTCACTGGGTGGAAATATTCCCACCATTCCCTCCCTTGGGAGTTAGTGAAAAGTTCAGGTTTTCAATAAGTGCTCCCTTCTTCTAAATGAACCTGAATGAGACTTAGGAGCCTTGTGCCAGGTCTTTGCTCAGACCAGCTGCTAACGTCCTCAAATTATCTACAAGGTCTTGCTCACAAAGCTATTCTCAAGTCAGAGATTTCAGAGTAGTCTTGTCCTTCCAGAAATTCAGGGCATCTCTGGTACCTGGTGACATTGGCATTGTACTTTCTTTCTGAGGGACACACAACACCACTGGTTGAAACTATTCAGCTCTAATATCCTGGGTGTGTATAGGTGAGTAAACTGAAATGTGCTTGGAATGATAATACAAGGACCCCTCACTGTTGCTACACTATGATAAGTCATCTGGTTTGTACATTTTCCTGACAGGGTGAATGTGTGGGAGAAGGAGCACCACACTGAGAAAAGGATTTGTTTAGTTTAGCCACTGCAGGATCAGACATCAGTCATGTTACCCCTCCCAGATTGTCTTCTAGAAATGGGGCAGCCAACTCATGGATCAAAGATCAAACAAGCTGCTGGTCTTGTGAGTGTGAGCACATCTTGCAACTCACAGGCCTTATCCCAAATGTTCAGCCTCCTCCTGGTGCCCTGCACAGTGGCTCACACTTCCCATTTTCGACGCACTCAATGATCTCTCCCACCCAGGCTCTGCATTCTCCCCAGGTGCCAAAAACGGGGCTCAGTGTCCTTTCAAGGACACTTTTTCAATGCTTCAGGAAGTTGTTCCTTTAAATTTTTAACTATTTTTATTTTATTAAATCTCCATGATTTACAAAGCCATTCATAATTGAGTTTTTAAAATTTGAGTCACTGTGAGATATACAGTTACAAAGTTGTTCATGATTGCATTTCAATCATGTAACGTTTCAACACCTGTCCCTTCACCAGTATACACTTCACACCACCAATATTCCAAGTTTCCCTCCTGTCCCCACCACTCCGCCCCCAAATCTTGCCACTGTGGCAGGCACTTTTCTTCTCTCTCTCTCATTCTGTCTCTCCTTTTGCACATTATAGTTTGCAATACAGGTTATCATGTCTATCCTTTTACCACTTTCCAGCACTCCATTCTTGTACAGAGTGATAATTTCCAGCTATCACTGTCTTGGTGGATTTCTATCTGCCTTCCCCCACTTCATCACCTGTAGCAGGCTTCCAACCATGGGCCAGTCCTCCTGGTTCTTATTTCTATTGTCTGTGGGTATTAATATCCTATGCTTTTTAATATCCCACAAATAAGTGCAATCATTCAATGTTTGTCCCAATCCTTCTGAGTCATTTCACTCAGCATGATACTCTCCATGTCCATCCATATCAGTACGTTTCATGACTTTATTTTTCTGCTGACTGCGTAGTACTCCATTGTGTAGATGTACCATAGTTTCTTTATCCAGTCATCTGCTCTTAGGCACTCGGGTTGTTTCCAGATTCTGGCTATTGTGAATAGTACTACAATGAACATAGGAGTGCAGATGGTATTTCTGCTGTGTGCTTTGGACCCCCAGAGTATATTCCAACAGTGGTATTGCTGGATCGTATAAAAACTCAATTTCTAGTTTTTTTGAGAAATGTCCATATTGTTTGCCAAAAGGGCTGGACTAGTCAGCACATCCACAAAAAAATGAATGGGAGTCCCTTTCTCCCCTCATCCATGCCAGCACTGATTGCTTCTTGTTCTATTTGATGTGTTCCAGTCTCTGTGGCATAGATGATATCTCACTGTTGTTTTGATTTTCATCTCCCTGGTGATGAAGGCCATTTTCTTCATGTACCTTTTGGCCATCTGTATTTCTTCTTAGAGGAAGTTTCTGTTCATTTCTTCTCCCCATTTTTGATGGGGTTGGATGATTTTTCTACCAGTGTCTTGTTTACCCAATACCCAGCTGACAGTTGAGTTTTATGCATAAAGTGGTCCAGCACCAATCCTACCACCACTACAACATTGTTTAAAGGCCTCAACTATTTTTCTTTGGGTTCTCTATCTTTCTTGCATTTTTCCCAAACTCAAACATCAGATCTGCTTTTACATTAAGCACACACTATAGCCTTTGGCAGTCCTTCAGGACTTTAACATGTCTGTTTGCAAGCCTTATTTTCTAATGTCTACTTCTAAATGTTCACACATCTGAGTCTATATTTTCACTCCCCTTCCTCCTCGTTCTTTTTTCCTTCATTTAGTTTCCTTTCCTTTGGTGATCTTTGCTGCTGTGGGTGATTTCTTTTCATCCTTTCTCTTATATTCTTTTTTACCCCTTTTCTTAAAGAATTAAAATAATTACAATGATTCTAATTCTTTTCTCACTGGGGAAAGTTTTTGCTGTTATATTTGATGGCAAGTGTTGTTCATACCATTTTTCTGAAGTTTTCATTTTATATGAATTGTACGTATGTTCCAAACAATTTTAAAAGTGTTTTTGTGGGGCTGGAGCGATAGCACAGCACATAGGGAGTTTGCCTTGCACGCAGTTGACCCAGGTTTGATTCCCAACATCCCATATGGTCCCCCAAGCACCGCCAGGAGTAATTCCTGAGTGCAGAGCCAGGAGCAACCCCTGAGCATCTCTGGGTGTGACCTAAAAATTTAAAAAAATGTGTTTTGTATGTGTGTGTTTCTGGGCCACACCCAGTGGTTCTCAGGGATTATTCCTGGCTCTGCACTTGGGGCTCATTCCTGATGGGTGCGGAGGATCATATGGGTGCCAGAGATTGAACTAGGTTGACTGAATGCAATTTCATTTTACCTGCTGAACTATCACTTTGTTCCTAAAGGTGCATTTTAATTGTCTTGTAGTTTTTCTAAGCACAAGCTGGAAACGAGGATATGACGAATGGCACTGGTTCAGGCTACAATGATTTATCAAGCATCTAAGATCAGCTTGAAAAATAAACTGTCTACCATGCCGCCAGACCCTGAAGTAGGCTGTTGCACTCCAGGTGCCCCAGAGGGGGGCGGGTGAAAGCCCTCCCTGCCCCAAGCCCCAGCAGCCAAAAAGCTCCAGAACTCAACCACTGTCATGCTCATGGCCGCTCTCCACATGCTCCAGCCGAGCCTCACCTAGGAGTGAACCTATCCCTGGACCACACAGCCTCGAATGCTTCATAGGAACACACCCTACTCATACTTTAAGAGTGCCACACTACATTTGATGGGATTCAAAGTAGGAGGCAACCAATCTTAGAGGGAAATGTTTTCTTTACAGACTTATAGAAGGGCTTAATGGTCCCTGGGTGAACAATCCTCACACCTTTTCCTCTAACGATACTTTTTTTGGTAGCATTTTCAGTGGTTTGTCATAACAAACAATACAAATATATTATTTTGGTTCTGCTTTGGGGCAGGGATTAGGGTTCGATATGGAAACATCCGAAATATGGTGGTGGAAAGGTGTAATGGTGGTGGGATTAGTGTTTGAATATTCAATGTAATCAAATATTCTGAACTACTTTATAAAATAAAAAATCAAAAAGTAAAATTAATTAAAAACAAATCAATAAATAAAATTGAAAAAAAAGACATGTCTGAGGGGGGAACGCTGGTACGCCAGCTACAAAGGTAGTAAAGTGGGCGGGGCACTTTACTTGCATGCGGCCAACAATGATTGGATCCTGCCATCCCATAAGGTCTCCCGAGCACCACCAAGAGTGATTCCTGAGCACAGAACCATGAATAAGCCTTGAACACTGCTGAGTGTGGTCCCCAAACAAACAAATACAATTTTAAAAAGAAAAATTGTTAAAAAAATATCATCTTGGGGCTGGAGCAATAGCACAGCGGGTAGGGCATCTGCCTTGCACGCGGCCGACCCAGGTTCGATTCCCAGCATCCCATATGGTCTCCTGAGCACCGCCAGGGATAATTTCTGAGTGCAGAACCAGGAGTAACCCCTGTGCATCTCCAGGTGTGACCCAAAAAGCTAAAAAAATCATCTTTTTTTGCATACACCTGCAAAATGTATGGGTCATTATTTTCCTTATTTTACTTTTTTAATTTTAAGGAAGTTTAGTGTTTTAATTATTAAAGTAACAGATGCTCATGACAAAACATTGATAATTATAGACACAGGATCAAATATCTCTCCCATTCTAACTCTCAAAAACAACAAGTATGAACACTTTGTATATTTCAAAATATTTTCTCCACTTAATTTAAACACCATGGTTTAAACAAAGTTGTTCATGATGATTTGTTACAGGCATTCAATATTCCACCACAACTGTCACCTTCCCTCCACTACTGTATCTATTTTCCCAAAGCCCACTCAAACTTCCCCCATACCAGGCCCACTTTGTAAATTTTTATGTCATTATTTTTTATGTCATTATTTAAAGCACTCTGTTGGTGTATGCCATTCTGGAGTTCCTGCATCCCAGCTCAAAGTGTGTAATTTCTCTTCCTTTACTTTATGGCTTTCTCTCTTTCATATTCCTTAAACAAAGCTGTTTTCTTTAAAAAATAATTAGAATGTTGGAGAGATAGTACAGGGGTTAAAATGTTGATTTTGCCAACTGTGATTCAAGCCTTGGCACCACATGTGGCCCCATTAGCACTGCCAGGTTTAAACAAAAATTTAATAAAACAATCTGTGAAAATGCAAAAAGTTGAAAATTATGTAGGTAGAAATGGTCTTATTCATGTTCAGTAGAATGACACATAGTAGAAAAAGACAACTCAATGAATGTCTATTGAATTATGCAGCTAAGTTTAATATATTTGGGTTTGTTTTCCATCATGATTGTCCTCGATGTCTTCTATGTGTTTACTTTAATTTTTCATTGAGCATCATGGTGGAAAATCCAAGGCTCTCTGATAGGCATGGTCCCAGAAGACACTCACTTTCTGTTGAGCAAGGCTGAGACATCACGAAACCTAGTACTTTCATCACTGAATCTCAACTGAGAGGATACCTTGGCAACGATCATCAGATCTTTTTTTAAATTGAATCACTGTGAGATACAGTGTTACAAAGCTGATCATGGTCGGGTTTCAGTCATACGGTGTTCCAACATCCATCTCTCAACCAGTGCACATTCCCCACTACCAGTGTCCCTAGTTTCCCTCTTGCCACGCTCCCCGCATACTATCTCTCTGGCAGGCACTTTCCTACTCTCTCTCTCTCTCTCTGTGTTTATGTCTATTAGGTTTTATAGTTACTCATTTGCAACTTTGGTTAGAGCTATATCCTCAATATTGAGATTATTACACATATTAGACACTTGTAAAGGTTTGTTGACCGACAGAACAAATGAAAAGTAAAGAACCTGCAATCTAGTCAGCGAGTAGAGTCAGTTCCCAGAAAACAAAACACAAGCTCCTAGTTTTCTCTCACTGTTCTTTTCAGATGCCTTGTGAAATAGGTTGTGTATGACTACTATTTTATACTTTCACCCCTAGAGATTCCAGAGATCAGAAAAGAGACAAAAAGACTGATGTCTGGTTTCTCTGACTTCTGATTCAATGCACTTTCTACAATACTTCACTGATCACTTTCTAACTTAATCATTTTTATTTGTCTCTTTGACAAAAGGATCTTTGGCAGGAGTTGTGAAGCATTTTTCTTCCAAGGGTCATGTCAGTATTTAAAGCCTCATTCATGGACCATAAAATACAGGGAGACAGACTACAGATAGCTGAGGAGAAGAATATGTGTCTGTCCCATCATGTACACGTTCGGACTACATGATTTCATGGTTTTGAATTAGCCCACAAGCAGGAAGGTCCCCACCCCTGAGTTAGAGGGTAGCATTTGAATCTGATGCCAGATAAGGGTCCATTTAAACACACCAAAGAAAGTATAAGGGCATATAAAGAAGACTGATCAAAGATGAAATAAATTAGTAGAAGTTGAAGGAAAACCAGAAATGTGGTTCCACGGAAACAAAAAAGGAAAGATATTTTTTCTAGAATAAGGAAGTGGTCAAGGCATTTATGCCACAAAAACTGAGGTCTAAAATGTGTATATTTGATCATTTTAGTTGGAACTATATGTCAATAATTTTAGGATAGTAACATAAAATACTAACAATAACAAACATGCCTAGAAAGCAAGAGTAAACAACACAGAAGACAATTTCAAAATATACTAGTTAAACTAACATTTAGATGTCTTATATGCATGTAATTGTTAGGATTTTCTACATAGAACATCATATCATATGTGACCAAAGATAGTTTTACCTTTCCATTTCCCCCAAAATAAAATAAAATAATAAAAATATACCTTTTCTGGTGAAATAATAGGACTTTTAGTGGTGAACTTAATGTACTGAATATATATACAAATGCTGATTTATAATTATACACAATTGATATATGTAAGGTTATAATGAAATGCTACATCAGTAGAAATTTTAAGCCAATACTTAAAATACCATTTATAACATATTCGATATGTCAAACACAGTAACAAGTCTCACAATGGAGACGTTATTCGGCCCGCTTGAGCAAATCGATGAACAATGGGAGGACAGTGCTACAGTGCTATTCTTTCTCTACTTTTGGGCATTATGGTTTGCAATCCAGATACTGAGAGGCCATCACGTTTGGTCCTTTATCTACTTTCAGCCCACATTTTCCATCCTGAACGATCTCACCAATGATCATTGACTTAGTGATCCCTTCTCTGTCCCAACTGCCTTCTCCCCCAGGTCATGAGGCAGGTTTCCAACCATGGAGCAATCTTCCTGGCCCTTGTCTCTACTGTCCTTAGGTGTTAGTCTCATATTATGTTACCTTAAACAATTCTTCCTTGACCTAAATCCATAGTGATATTCTCAAATAGCACAGCGGTTAGGGAGTTTGCCTTGCACTCTTTGCACGCAACTTACACGGCCGACTGGAGTTCAATTCCTCCACCCCTCTCGGAGAGCCCGACAAGCTACCAAGAGTATCTCACCCGCACGGCAAAGCCTGGCAAGCTACCCATGACGCATTCTATATGCCAGACACAGTAACAAGTCTTAGAATATTACTGGGCTCACTTGAGAAGATCGATGAACAATGGGAAGACAGTGACAGTGACAGTGATTTTATCATAAAAGTATAAATTTATTCTTCAATTTAGGACTCTAGCAACTTGAAATTTATTTTTACTTAGTTTGAGATAGGGATCTATGTACATATATGCATTTATTATTCATTTATATACATGTATGTTCAAGTACATCTATATAATGCAATGAATGGATTTTCATGGTATCATTTATTCACTAAATTATCCTTCCTTACTCCACTGCTTTGTAGTGCTATCTCTTTTGTGTATCAGGTATACATATGTGAATCTGTGTTAGACCTCATTATACTGTTCCATTGATTTGTTTGTCTATATCTGCATAATAGCACGCTGTCACATTATTACAGCATTGTAATAAGATTTGCTATTTAATAGGGAAGACATCCAATTTTATTTTTCTAATTAAGCATTTTGCAGCTTGTTTTATGGTTTTGCTCTTCTGCATGAAATTTTCAATTAGTTCAGCAAGTGCCAAAAAGAGTGAAGAATTTTGACTGAAAAAATTTTTAATATACAGGTTGCTGGATATTTGGCTTCTGAGTTTTTATTTTGTTTTATTTTGATTTTTCAGGCCATACTGGACAGTTATCAGGGTTTACTGTGCTCTGTGCTCAGGGATTACTCTTCGTGCCTGATCTAGTGAAATCTGGTTTGATCTAGTGAAGGCGCTCAGCTCACTACTCTCCACCTTCAGGCTCAAATGGTGAAATTTGCCCTCGAGTATTTCCCCCTTTCTGAAAGAGTTCAGAGCTCCGTGTCTGCTAGTCCAGAGCCGCTGAGAATGATCAATATCTTTCCTGTGTTAGGTATTATGTCCAGGACTGCTTTGGTAAGAGTAGAGGTTTTAAGTCTGAGCTTGCTGGTTTGGGGCTTACCCCTGTTTTCTCAAGGCAAAGTTCTACGGCTTCACAGTCCTTGTGCCTCCCGCTTCCCTCCCCCAGGGACACACTCCATAGCGGTGAAATCTGCTGCAGCTCCTCACTCCACAGCTGGAAACTCTTGGAGACAGTGCTCGGATTCGGCAGCACATTTTCTTAGCTGAGTGCCTGGCAGCATTCTGTGTTTAAGTGTTTGTGTCTCTTTCGTTTGGGCGCTGCAAAGACTCTCTCAGGTTCCTCCTTTTTTGTCTTAACCCCATCTTTAAATAAGAGATTTTTAATCAAAAACACAAACTAAAGAATAAAATATAGAAAAATTTCACCCAGTTAACATGTAAAGTGTCTACTAAACAAAATATATCACAAACAGAATTTAAAGAAAAATGGTTGTTTGGAAATATATATGTCGAATAAATATAAACTAATAAATATTGATATGCAGATTTAATGAATAATTCACAATATCAATCTAAAAGTAAACTCCTTAATGAACAGCAAAGATTAATAGTCATTTACTAGTACTAGGAACCTACCAAATGCGGGAAAATATGTTCAACCTCACTAAGAACCAAAGAAAAACAAAGTATAAAATTCAATAAATAAAATGTTACACTTCCAAAAGTGACACAAGCCTCAAACTCTTACAAATATCTCAAAGATGTGAAGCACCGGGCACTTTCATAAAAAGCTTGTAAAAGCATAAAATGGTACAGCCTACAAGGGCAGTGTAACAGTATGTGGTAAAACTGAACATCAATACATAGCAATTTCAATACTAAGAAAGAAATTTCATAGAAAAGCAACTTCCCACTGTGCAAAAGGAGACCTATACAAGGTCTTTCCACTGCAACCTTCTCTACAATGGTAAAAAATTGGAAGTGATAGATAAATTCATTGAAGTTCTTTTATAAGGCAAAAAACTATACAATAACAAAAGCCAATAAATTATAGACTACATGTGTAAATATAAAAAAAATCACAAGATGTGATGCTCTTGAGTGAAGAAAGTACATTGTGTGCTTTGCCATTGATGTGAATTTTAAAAGCATAAAATATATATATATAGTTTATGGATATCCAATACTGTAAAATTAGTAAGACATACTTGGGAATGATAAAAAAAATTAATTTGTGGTTAACTCCAGGCACATAAAAGGCTGGGAGTGTGGAGGAAATTCATGATACTTCAAAAGGACTGTCTCTATTTTTGCCCTTAAAATGTGCTGAAAGTAGATACAGGAGCAAATGTGATCGCCTTTCAGTATCTATATTGCAAACCATAATGCCCCAAAGTAGAGAGAATATGGGGGAAATTGTCTGCCATAGGGGCAGGGGGACGGTTGGAATGGGGGAGGGATAATAGGGATACTGCTGGTGGAAAATGTGCATTAGTGGAGGGCTGGAGCGATAGCACAGCGGTAGGGCGTTTGCCTTACACGCGGCCAACATGGCCGACCGGAGTTCGATTCCTCCGCCCCTCTCGGAGAGCCCGGCAAGCTACCGAGAGTATTCGATATGCCAGACACAGTAACAACAAAGTCTCCAATGGAGACGTTACTGGGCCCGCTCGAGCAAATCGACGATCAACGGGAGGGCCTTTACCTTTTACCTTTACCATTGTATGACCGAAACTCAAACATGGAAAGCTTTGTAACTTTATCTCACGGTGATTCAATAAAAAAAAATCTGAGACAGGATAGCACAGCAGGTAGGGCGCTTCCTTTGCACATGGCCGACCCGGGTTCGATTCCCAGCATCACATATGGTCCCGCAAGCACCGCCAGGAGTAATTCCTGAGTGCATGAGCCAGGAGTAACCCTTGAGAATTGCCGGGTGTAACCCAAAAAAGCCAAAAAAACAAAACAAAACAAAATCTGAGATAAATACATCAACATCGCAGAACCTGAAAAAGTGAAGTGGTGGTGACATGGTGCTATGTTATTGTAACTATTTTTTATGTACCTAAAATATTTAATGAGTTAGAGAAATAAGAGAGTTAGATAAGAGTTAAGTGAGAACTTATGTAGAAAAATAATATCGTACATATAAAAAAAGGAAAAAATTCAAGTTAATTTTGAGGAAATAGGGAGTCATGGAAAATTTCTACACAGAGTTCTAGTAGGCTCAGAAATCTGCTTTACTGGGGCCAGAGAGATAGTACAGCAGGCTGGGTGCTTGCCTTGTATATGGGCAACCTGAATTTGATCCCTGACATTCCATACGGTCCCCTAAGCACTGCCAGAAGTAATTATTGGGTGCAGAACCAAGCCCTTAGCATTACACCAAATATCTGCTTTACAAAGAGTCTATCATTGTGTATATATATCGCGTATATATCATGTATATGACATATATGACATAATGGAATACATGCAACTCTAAGAAAGAACAAAATCATGCTATCTGAATTGACATGGATGGAACTAGAGGAGATCATGCTGGGTGAAGTGAGCCAGAAGGAAAGGGGTAGACCCAGAATGGTCTCCCAATTGTGGGACATAAAGATACACATCTAGGTTGCAATAAGGGGTCAAACTGGACAAACTGGCAGACTACCAAATGTAACCTGCCCACACGGCAGAGTCTGGCAAACTCCCCGTGGCGTACCCAATATGCCAAATACCAGTAACAGTGATGGGTCTCTTTCTCCTAACCCTGAAAGAGCCTTGAATATGGCACTTTTTTAAAAATCTCAGGGCTAGGACGAAGGAGACGTTACTGGGGCCTGCTCGAGGCAATCGACGAATAACAGGATGGTTGTGATCATGGTGAAGGGGTCAAAGGCAACGCAACTGCAGAGATGATCCACACAACTGAGTTTGTATAGGGTGGTGATGAAAGGGTGGGACACTGAGAACCTCAAGAGGTGGAAGTTGATGCATTAGTGATGAGAAGACGGCTATATATTTTTTAAATGTTTAACTATTTTAACTATTTAACATTTATTTAACTATTTTACTTTTAAGTATTTTTAACATTTTTTAAATTGTTACCTTTTTTAAAAAAATCAGAAATAGAAAGGGTTTTTCAGTAAGAGGTGACTTCAATGGTCTAAGAATGAAATGATAAAGGTCTACATATGGACAAAAGGTGATAAATTTGAAAGAAACGAGAGAGAGAAAAAAGTTTGGCTTCCAAATCAGACCTAAGAGACCTGCCAAAACTTTTTATGTCTTGAAAACATCCTCAGGAGTAAGAAAGCAAACACCATGATGAATTATGACACCAAGCCCTGGTAGTTGCAGCAATAAAAAAAAAGAATATTTATTTAATAGCTCAATCTTAATATGGTAATTTATTACACAAACCAGAAAGAAAAGAAAAACACATGCTTCCCTTGTTACGCAGGCAAGGGGGTCAGCAAGCAGTGTAAGAATGCAGTGAAATACCCATCTTCTCCCAAGTCAGAGTCCAGGCTGAATACAACTAGAAATCAGTGCCACCTGGGGAAGAAAATCTACAGTCAAAATAACTAGCTTTTCTTTCTACTTACTAATCCAGGGACTGACCTTGTTAAATCTTTTTCATTCTAAGCTCAGAAATCACTTTATATTTTAGTATTTTATAATTTCTATGGTGATACATTAGTTTAAAATGACCAGACTGTCTTGACCTATGAAATAACACACAATAAAGACTCTTGCAAGATTTTGTGATAGGCTATGTTTCTTGCTACCAAGCGTTCAATTAACTTTTTTATTGTTGTTGTCCTTAATTCATTTTATTTTCATCAAGGGGCAGTGATTTTTAAAAGTTATTTATAGGTGAGTTTTACATATGTAATGTTCCAGCACAAATTCCCCCACCAGCGTTAACATCACAACACCAATGTCCCCGAATTCCCTCGTACCCTCATAGCCCAGCCTGCCTCCTTGACAGGCACATTTTTGTGTTTGGTTGATGTAGGTTTGATCTCCTAGAATAGACCTTGTCTTGATTTGCCAGGTTTTGATGATTCGTGCTTCTTCATTAGCATCACTGTTGTCCTGGAGAAGACAGGGAGGCCTAGGAAAATACAGGAGTCTCTTCTGGGTCATAGAGGAAGTTAGAAATTGAATGACAAACCTGTTCCAATTTCAGGTTCATTTCAGCAAGCTCAGAGTCCCCCACTTAAGCCCTTCAAGAGAGGAGAGCAAAGTATGCAAATACAGAGCATGAGTTCTCTAAACTACAAGTGACCACATCAAATAGTTAAAGTGTTGCAAAAAAATTAAAAAGGCAGCTCAAATAGAGAAGGGAGCACCAAATAAAGGGTGTTGGGAGGATCCTCCCAGGATGGGAGAAGCATGCTGAAAGTAGACTATAGACCGAACATGATTGCCACTCAATGCCTCTTTTGCAAACCACAACACCCAAAGAGAGAGAGAGAACAAAAGGGAATGCCCTGCCACAGAGGCAGGGGGGATGGGGGGGGGAGGGATACTGGGATCTGTGGTGGTGGAAAATGGGCACTGGTGGAGGGATGGGTATTTGATCACTGTATAATTGAAACCCAAGCACAAAAATTTGTAAGTCTATAACTACCTCATGGTGTTTCACTAATAAAAATAAATAAATAAATAAATAAATAAATAAAAATATCTTCTTGCAACTGAAAAACTTGCCTAAAATATCTCCTTCAGCATAATGTCCTCAAAATCCATCCATGTTTTTGTAAATGATAGAATTTCGTTTCTCTTTTAAAATTTTTTATTTTATAAAGTAGTTCACAATATTTCATTACATTTAATATTCAAACACCAATCCCACCACTATTACACCTTCCCACCACCATATTTCGGGTGTTTCCATCCTGAACCCCAATCCCTGCCCCAAAGCAGAAGCAAAATAATATATTTTGTATTGTTTGTTATGAAAAACAGCTGAAAATGCTACAAAAAAGTTTCCTTAGAGGAAAGCGTGTGAAGATTGTTGTATTTCACCCAGGAACCATTAAGCCCTTATATAAGAGATCAATAGCATGTTGTTAAAGGTTGAGCCTTGTGTTCTTTTCATATATGTATCTGTTAAAATATGTATATTTTCCCTCTAAGACTAGTTGCCTCCTACTTTGAACCCTATCAAATGTGGTGCTGAAATCTTGGAGTAGGGGTAGGGTGTGTGGTTTGTAGACTCCAAGAATAGGATCATTCATGGGTTAGGCTGGCCCCAGTGTGTGGAGAGCAGCTGTGAGCATGGCTGTGGCTGGGTTCTGGAGGTTTCCGGCTGCTGGGGCTGGGTCCCTTGGGACGAGGAGGGGTCTCGCCCGCCCCCTTCTGGGGAGCCCTGAGTGAAACAGCCTAGCGCGGGGTCTGGCGGCATGGTTAGGACAAGTGTCATGTTATGTTTCCTTCTGGAAGAGGACATGCTCCTTTGTTTCTTCTGGCTGCGTGTGAATATATACAGCACTTTTTTAAACCTTTTTTTTTTATTAGTGAAACACCATGAGGTACAGTTGTAGACTTACAAACTTTCGTGCTTGGGTTTCAGTTATACAATGATCGAGTACCCATCCTCCACCAGTGCCCATTCTCCACCACCTATGAACCCAGTAGCCCTCCCCCCACCCTTCATCGCCCCCACCATGCCCCACCTCTGTGGCAGGGCATTCCCTTTTTCTTGATCTTCCCTTTAGGGTGTTGTGGTTTGCAATAGAGGTATTGAGTGGCCATGGCGTTTGGTGTGTACATTTTTGTTTGTTTGGGAGTCACACCCAGTGGTGCTCAGTGCTTACTCCAGCACTGTGCTCAGGAACCTTGTGGTTCTATATGGGGTGCTGGGGATCAGATCCAAGTCAGCCACGTGCAAAGCAATGCTCTCCCTGCTGAATTATCTCTTTGGATCTCACAGTACATTTTCTAAAAACTTTATTTTAGGCGCAACGATTTGCAAATATCAATATGTATGAGACAATATAAACCCTACCATTGCATAATGGTAGGGTTTCATTCGTCAAACATTCCTACACCACACCCTCCACCACTGTCCCAGTGGCCCCCTTCCCAGGCCTATTCTCTGCCATCCCCTCTAGAGTGATATGCTTCCTACTAAAGAGCAGTTCTCAGTTTCTGTTACCTTCCAGAACTTGTTGTTTTCTTACTATGTTTCTTTATATATATTTTATCTTTATTATTCATTAGTGACCATTTAAGTTGTCTACACTTCATAGTTGTTGTATAATTTCACTTAGTGTGTATGTTTTCGGTGTTGCAGTTTGATGTTTTCATCTTTTTTTTGCATTCTGCTCAATTCTCTAACAATCTTTACTAAGAGTTGATATAAGTCTTTGATGGTAGACTTTGATGTACATTATAGCACCTCACCACTGAACCGAATACCTTCTACTCTCAGGTTTGAGTCGGCTTAGTATTTGAGCCATAGAGCCAAGACTGGTATGGGGATAAGTGCTTTCAACATCTAGAAAGTAGCTAGTCTTATTGTCCACTCAGTAGGTGGTGCTTTAGGCATACAGATGCCTAGTTAATCAAAGAAAAGAGCACTGCAATGATTAATAACTCCATGGCTCTACGCACAACTATGATTTGGTGTCTTGCCTCCAGAGTAGAATCATTACCATCATCACTACCTTCATTCACTTGGTCACTTGACTTCCCGTTAATTGTTGATTTGCTCGAGCGGGCACCAGTAACGTCTCCATTTGTCCCTGTCGCGTGCTAGTGTAGCCCAATGGCGTCTGTTCACTCTAGGAACACGAAGAGCCTCAAATCGATCGTTCATGATCTTGATGAAGAGGTCTGACCTTACTACCTTCATTATCACCATCATTATCATGCAGATGACTGTCTCACCCACCAGTAATCTACTCCACAGCACTTGAAATTGGCTTTTTCAATAATCTATTTTGCACTCCTTAAAACCATAAGCAGAGACTATGCTCATAAGTATTTGAGAATATTTATGTTAAAAGTCATGAATTATAGGAAAGAAGCCATCTTTTCCTCTAAGCTGAATCTCAGCTTTGGAGGAAAAAACCATGGAAAACAGAACAATTTTTCTAGTGAGGTCATTTTGGATACTTAATCAAATTTCATAAAGAATGACAAAGTAATAGAATGTTACACATTATGCCCATCTGTTTAATAAAATTCACCTAGATTGGCCTGTGAATCTTCTGGATCACAGTTTGCCATAACTATCAGCTCCAACTTCCCAGAAAATGTTCACATTTGACTTGAAACTGATCTTACCCAGGATTTGGTGTGGTGTGGATATTTAAGCTGCACCGATTGAACTCCTGCCAAAATTGTGTTTACACACATATACATATGCATATATGGGTATATAATATGCATTATAATATATCATAATATATGACATATTATGATAAATTATATATAATTACACATAATCACTTATATCACTTGTCATCCCATTGCTCATCAATTTGCTCGAGCGGGTGCCAGTAATGTCTCCATTCGACCCTGTCACGTGCTAGTGTAACCCAATGCTTACACTAACATATATATAATATAATACAATTCATAATATAATATTTTATATGGGCTGGAGCGATTGCACAGCGGTAGGGCATTTGCCTTACAAGCGGTCAACATGGCCGACCTGAGTTCGATTCCTCCGGCCCTCTCGGAGAGCCCAGCAAGCTACCGAGAGTATCTCGCCCACACGGCAGAGCCTGGCAAGCTCCCCGTGACGTATTCGATATGCCAAACACAGTAACAGCAAGTCTCACGATGGAGACGTTACTGGGCCCACTCGAGCAAATTGATGAACAAAGGGAGGACTGTGACCGTGACCGTGAATATTTTATATGTAATATATAATGTTTATATATAAATAATATATAATATATACATTATGATATATTATATATTCTCAGAATAGGCTACTTCAGACACAGGGCTGTTTTATTTTTAACTTTTTTTGAATCTCCATGAGATACAGTTACAAAACTTTCATGTTTAAGTTTCAGTCATACAATGATCAAACACCCATTCCTCCACCAGTGCACATTCTCAACCACCAATATCCCAAGTATACCCCCATTTTCATACCCTCCCTCACCTCTATGGCAGACAATTTGCCCCATGTTCTCTCTCTCTACTTTTGGGCACTATGGTTTGCAACACAGACACCGAGAGGCTATCACACTTGGTCCTTTATCTACTGTCAGCATACATGTCCCATCCCGAATGATTCCTCCAACCATCATTGTCTTAGTGATCCCTTCTCTATTCCAGCTGCCCTCTCCCCCAGCTCATGAGACAGGCTTCCAACTATGGAGCAATATTCCGGCATTTGTCTCTACTGTCCCTGGGTGTCATTACAGTTCTGGTTTTGATCATTAATAGATATGAGTTTTTCATGGTAAGCTGAGTGTATGTATGTGTAGGTTTGGTGTCATTACAGTGGCAGTAGTAACACGTTTGTATTATTTCAACAGGTTGATATTACTGCATTATAAGATTCTTTTTGGTTTTATCACCTTTTAAAAATTATAAACAGAAATATAGCTGTATCTTTGTACCTTTCTTTTTTAAATAAGGTATACCCATAATTCTGACACCTGTGTTTAAATAAATATATTATGCTAAGTAAAATACATTTGAATAGTCATCATAAGACCTAGAAGACCTACTCATATCACTCTTCAACTACTTTTTATGGGACCCTGGGCAATTCACTTAATCTCTTTTCAAGACCTTGTTTTTCATGTATGTAAAGTAAGGGAGTTGAATTACTAATCTTTAAGATCTCTTCTAGAAAAATATTCTATGGGTTAATAAAATATATGTCCTGGTTTCTTACTGTAAAAATTAGTTTCCCCATCAATGAGTTAAACTGAGGATTTCGGTGTTATTTTTTATTGCCCTGGAATTGTATGAGAGAATAAGATTTGTTGTATAATTCTTACAAACCAGCAGAAAAAATGTTAGTGATTCTCAGAGAACTAGAAGAACGTTTTATATAATAAGTGAAGCCTCAAATAATAGATGAGGAAACTAAAGTCTAAAATGGCAAGAATTATAGGTCATCACAACAAGGTGCTATTGCTCTATTTAACATGAATGATGAACACTGGGCGAAAGACAGCCTGGAGTAAATATGGGTTTGGATTTGTCTTCTCTGGATTCACTCTCTGCCATCGAGAGGGGATGTAGGCAAACACTGACAGCTTTGAATGTTTAGGTGGAATTATCGCTAGAAACTCTCCTCGCAGGGCAAAGAATAAGAAAGAATCAGAGATAAAAATTTGGCAAAGTAATCTACTTCATAAATTAGAATACTGAAGAACCGAAGAGTACTTAGAGAATACTTTCCCCTTCATACTGAGGTTATCCTGTAATATATCATGCCTTCCAACCTAGAGGACAAAACTAACATTCCAAAAAATACATCTCCCTCATTCAGTGTTCAACAAAGCCTCACTGTGTGCTCACTAGTGGGTATAGTGCCAGGTGCTAGAGAGTGAAGAGGGACACAGATAAATTCTTTGCGTTCAAGCATATGAACATCAACAACTATATATGAACAAAAGTGCCCATGGACATACCAAGCAGAGTAAAATCAAACTATGATGCCATCTGCTAAGAAAGTCATCATAGAAGAGATAATTCCTCAATTTGTTCTTAAAAGGGCACTCAAGAGAGTTAGGATGGGCTTCTAATATGTGCTTCACAGATACTGGCTCAATTTTTCTTGCTCAATAGATGCCTTTATTATCTCTAAGGAAAAGATGGAGTTCAGAGAGATTAGGTATCTCAGAACAGCTCATTCAGATAGGATAGAATACTGAGTCAGAAAAAAAGCTGGACTTGTAGCTAGCTGTGTGACTCCAAGCTATGCTAGTTATAATCAAGCCATGTTGGAAATTTGGTCATAGAATCAAAGAGCACAGTGACCTGAAAGTGTTCTTGTTAGGATGAACTTTTCCATGAATGAGAAATATTCTGGTGGAGATAGGGAAAGCAGGATTTTGTTCCAGAGTCAGCGATGGATTATACACATTGTAGAAGAGGAAGGTTATATGATCAAATAGTGGTTCGCTATGGTCCCCTGAGCACCGCCAGGAGTAACTCCTGAGTGCAGAGCCAGGAGTAACCCCTGTGCATCACCAGGTGTGACCCAAAAAGCAAAAAAAAAACCCAAATAGTGGTTCGGTTTGGTTTAACTTAGCTTAGAAACATCACTATGGGTCAAGAGTGGAGAATGTATCACAGGGTGGTGAGGAGAAAGTCCATATCCATGTAAGAGATAGGCCCTCCCGTTGATCGTCGATTTGCTCAAGCGGGCCCAGTAACGTCTCCATTGGAGACTTTGTTGTTACTGTGTTTGGCATCTCGAATACTCTCGGTAGCTTGCCGGGCTCTCCGAGAGGGGCGGAGGAATCGAACTCGGGTCGGCCATGTTGGTCGCTTGTAAGGCGAATGCCCTACTGCTGTGCTATCGCTCCAGCCCAGAGAGAGGGGGCTTGGAACTAAAGGTAGCAAGCAGAAGTAAATAAACAGATAAAGAAAAATAAGCAGATTAGAGAGAGTATTTAGAAGATAGAATCAGTGAAAGTTAGTGATAGAGTGTATGTATGTGTGGAAAAAAGAGGAATCTAGAATGACTTCCAGGATTCTGGCTTGGGTAATTAGAAGAAATGTCATTAATTAGGATTAGAAATACATCAAACAGTTAGGGGAAAGATATGCTGAATGAAAAGGAAATTTATATAAAGATTATTAGTTAGCAGTTAGTCACTGAAGCCACAAAAATGAGTCTGAGGAAAGAATAAAGTCTAGGTCAGAAGAACCCCCAAAAATATTGGCATACTTTTTTTACTAAAATGAGGTCAGCAAAGCAAATATTTACGTGGATCCTTCCATCACTGCCTCCACTTCCTACAACAGGAGAACAACACTGATTCTGAGGCCAACTGTAGGGAACCACATCAACCAGACACTTGAGGAACTGTGCATCACTAGACTCGGATAGTAACTCTAAGGCCAACCAGACACTCAGCCCACACACCTACTCCCATACAAACTGCAAATATTATAGATAACTTTACCAAAGAGAATTTTACACTCGCTTAATTTTGTTTCCATTAGAAAAAAATTGACTAAAACTGTGATTAGTTATTTGGTTTAAAAGTTCCATTCTTCTTTGGGGTATTATGGTTTGCAATACAGGTACTGAGAGGTTATCATAGTTGTTCTCCTACTTATTTTCAGCACGCACTTCTTACCTAGAGTGATCATTTCCAACTATCTTTGTCATAGTGGTGCCTTCTCTATCCCAACTGTCTTTTCAGAGAAAGATGTGTGTGTGTGAAAGAGAGAGAGAGAGAGAGAGAGAGAGAGAGAGAGAGAGAGAGAGAATAAAAATGCTTGACAGAAGCAGGCGGTGGGTGGTGGGTGGGGGTGGCAGGAAGGAAACTGGGAATATTGGGGGTGGGAAATGTACTTTGGTGGAGGGATGAGTGTTGGAACAATGTATGACTGACTTGTTTCTATTTCTACTTTTCCAGATCTTGAGTAACCTTGGGTCAACTTCTAGGCCTATCTAGCTATCCCTGGGGATTCTCAAATGAACTTCAGATTATCTCCTTCACCCAGTTTTGCAAATATATGTGTATAATTAAATACCTTGTGTATAGGGAAATGTATGTTTACATACATATAGGCATACGTTGCAAGAGAAGAGCTGATGTTACAACAGGTGAAATCAGGCCAAATCAAAACCTGACTTACAAATTGTCATCTCATTGCCTTTGTATTCCACCCTTGCTTCCATATCTTAACCGGAGTTTTCTTTCACTACAGTATAAATTTCTGTGCTGAAAGCTGACTTCTCTTTTAGAGAATGTATGTTTGTCAGGGAAACAAAGTAAAAGGAAAACACAAGGGAACCAATAGAGAATCAAGTTCTCCATTCTACCTTTAGCATCTCTATCAAGGTGAATTTATTCGATTATTTGGAGAGCCCGGCAAGCTACCGAGAGTATTCGATATGCCAGACACAGTAACAACAAAGTCTCCAATGAAGACGTTACTGGGCCCGCTCGAGCAAATCGACGATCAATGGGAGGGGCCTTTACTTTGCCTCCCAACACTATAAATGTACCTTAGGGATTTTTATTTAATTTTTTTTATTGAATCACCATGAGATAGAGCATTAAAATCTGTTCATGATTGGGTTGCAGTGATACAATGTTCCAAAACCTATCCCTTCACCAGTGTAATTTCCTGGCACTAGTGTCTCCAGCCACCCTCCCACCCCTCCAGGCCACCCCCACCCCTGCCTGCCTCTATGGCAGGCATCTTTCTTCTCTCTCTCTCTCTCTCTATCTCTCTATCTCTCTCTCATTTTAGGCATTATGGCTTGCAATACAGATGCTGACTCATCTTATACATCAAAGAGATCTTAATTTAGGTTCCTAACGACACAAAATCACACAGCTGAGACCCCTAAACAGCAAAGGTCACGATGGAAAAGCAATGCAGAAACTCATCAGGCTTAGTGAGTGAAGAAGCTAGCCCAGATGACCCAAGGAGTAATAATGAGCTGTGAAACCTCAGGTATTTTCTTATACTACGGAGAATTAGAGAGCAAGCTTAAAGGAAGTAAATGTGTTCCTACAACCAAAGAGGGTGGAAGACCAGAAAGGAGGGGAAACTATATTATAAAGAAAATGGCAGAATTCGGTTAAATTGATTTCATCTCCAGTGTCCATTATGGTGTCAGGCATAAGAGTATCCTCAGAAATTGATAAGTTGAATTGAAATAACTTGTTCAGATTCAACTTTAGATAAGGGTTTTGTTTTCCTTCCAGTTGATAAGAACATTCTGCTTTCAGATTTGAGAACTCCACTTGATACCCTTAAGCCTAGGTCTTTGCTCCTAGCCAAGCTATAACCATAACCAAATACAGCATTTCCATAGACAAATGTCTTCAGAATTTCAAGCATGGAACAAATACGCTCTTGGTGCACAGCCTACTTGTTGGTAAATCTGGGAAGGACTTATGTTCTTCTGACACTTTAATTAAGAAAAATGTTCTAATTTTTGTCATCAACCTTAGTTAGCTGTGAGCAATGAAAAATCAAGGCATTCAGCACCTCAGGATGTGACAAAAGCAAAATTATAAATTGATTTTGATAACTGTATGTGATATATGAAATAATGGCAAGTACAGAGAGGGTGCTTCTTGAGTCTCAGGCACTGTTTAGGGTGCTTTATGTATATTGACAACAGCTTCATAAGAGACTTTATTGTTGTCCCAATCTTACAGATGAAGTACTATGGCAAAACAGAGTTTAAACAAATTACTAAAAACTACATCTACATATGGAGGCTGCCTGGTTTCAATTTGACAATACTCGGCCTCTCAGCTGCCTATCTCTGTCTTTGCTTCTGGTGCTCCTTATGCCTTAAATGCTTCCCCGCCATTTGTCAAACCCCTTCCCATCTTTTGAGAAGGGATGCCACTTCCTTCCTGATGACATACAGTGCTCCTCATTATCCTCAGTGGAATCAACCTCCTTTTCCTATCTACTCCCAGAGTTTTGCAAATTCTCTCTCTGGCACTTTGCAATCCTGTGGCACTTTGCACACTTAATTCATGCTGTTTACAAGCTTTTTTTGTAGAGAGTTTATACAGCGCTGCACTGTCCTTCGTTGTTCATTGATTTGCTCGAGGGGGCCCAGTGACGTCTCCATTGTGAGACTTGTTGTTACTGTGTTTGGCACATTGAATACATCATGGGTAGCTTGCCAGTCTTTGCCGTGCGGGCGAGATACTCTCGGTAGCTTGCCGGGCTCTCCGAGAGGGGCAGAGGAATCGAACCCGGCTCAGCCAGGCTGGCTCACGCAAGGCAAACGCCCTACCCGCTGTGCTATCGCTTTAGCCCAGAGAGTTTATATAAACTTTTTATAAAGTATGGTCCACCTTCCACTACAGGAAATGTATAAGCTATAGCAACTATCAGGTAGAGACTTCTTGACTAAACTTCATACCCCATTAGTGCCCGATAGAGTGTTCTACACAAAGTAGGTGAATAAGATGAGGTTTCTCTCTTCAGAAATAACACTTGTCAACTTAAATGCATCATGCCTGTTTAAAAAGAAAGTCAGGCCTTGATTACCAAGACTGTGAATTTTACTGATTGAGATACAAGGGCTGAAGCGATAGCACAGTGGGTAGGGTGTTTGCCTTGCCCTCAGCCAGCCCGGCGGAGCTGGGTTTGATTCCTCCGCCCCTCTCGGAGAGCCTGGCAAGCTACCAAGAGTATCTCGCCCACACGGCAGAGCCTGGCAACCTACCCGTGACGTATTTGATATGCCAAACACAGTAACAACAAGTCTCACAATGGAGACGTTACTGGGCCCGCTTGAGCAAATCGATGAACAACGGGAGGACCATGACCCTAATGAGATACAAGTTCCTTATCTGGGAACCTTCATAATGGTCTTTGCCTGAGAAATTCCTGGGATAGAGGATAAGTGGAGAGTGGGCGGGAATAAGCAATCCTAAAGATCCCTGAGGATCCCAAACTCATCTCAGCCTCCCACAGGATATAGGCATCTCCAGTGTCCTTTCCAGAGATTCTCTCTCCCAGAGAGAGCGAAGGACACAATAGCTGCCTCTTTTCTCGTGGAGTCAGTCTGTATTTATGTCTGCAGCCCTGTCTGGAGGAAAGTTTTCTGGAGTTGAGCTAGAATCTGCCTCGCTCATTTCTCAGAGACCTTGTTCTCCATTCTGCCCCACAAAGGTCTACCACGACAAATCTGTCTTCTTCAGTCAATTCTGATGGCAGCTTGATCATGATCAACTCTTTAGTACATGACACAAATGACTCAGACAAATGTACTTCGTCATTAAGCCCACCAAATTGGATTACCCTTTCAGTTATTTGACGGATTATTGAGTAAACATCCCCTAAGGGGTTGGAAATGATTGATTTCGGTTTCCATGTAAAGGTATTGTTGGGGGGTTGGGCACTGCTTGTTAAATGCCTAAATGGCAGGATAACATCTACCCAAGTGCAGACAGCTCCTGGTGCTTTTGATATCATAAAGGGCTCAATGGAATTTCCAGAGGTCGGCTAATTTTTGGACAAAGTATTAAAAGCCAACGGTCATCTGTCTAAGATTAAAAGCTAGAAATAAAATGCTCAATTTAAAATTTGGAATCAAATGATATAGGGAAAAGGACATCTGGACAGTTAGTAAATACACTTGGCCCAAGGGTTACCTTAACAGAGCTTCTGATTTTATTGATTACATTTTGTTTGCTGCCGTATACTGTCTGGCAGTAAGGATGGAGTATATTAAATTAGGAAATTGTGTATATCACATGAACTTTTGTTGAGGTAAAAGCAAATTCAGAATGAGTTAAGCTCATTTTCACCACTAACTGTTTAATCTTGGACATTAAAACTCTCTTATGTTCCATCAGATAATATAAAAAAAGTCAAACAATAATCTTTCTTCTGTCTACATTACTGGGCTAGTCTGAGAATGCCGAGACAAAATTTTGAAAATTCTGATTTTCTCCTTACGAAATCCCTAAAAGAACACAGAGAGCTCTTTCCTGGTTATACTAATGAGTCAATACAGCAAAAAAGCTTATATTCAGTGCACAGATAATCCAACTAATCTCTGAGGAAAGTACTTACTGTGAGGTAAGAAGAATTAGACCTTGTTATTTGCAGAAACTCTTTCAACCAAGTTATTAAAACTCAAGGTACGCATTTATCTTCCTGCATCTTACCTTCACTCTTAAAACAAGACTTGATTTCCTGGCATGTGGCAAGAGTCATTAACTTGTTACCCAGCCAACATATGAAGTTCCTATCATTTTAAGGTGTGGAGGCAGGAAGGAGGTTTGCAGAAAGGCATATATTTCTCTGATTTTTGTTTTAATCGTGTGAGGAAAGAGCAATTGGTTTGATGAATACTTTTTGTTATATTCAAACTTTTGAGTGAAAGTATATGGTCTTAGACCTGAGAATGTGTGAGTCTTCCAAAGACACTTCTAAGTTTCTCTCTTCTCTATCTGACAGTGAATTACGGCATTAGCAGTCTCAACCCCAGGTCCTCGCCTGTCTTTCAGAAGTTCCTTTCAATTTTCAACCATTTGAAGCACAATTCACATAGTAATTGGCAAATTTAAAGGGGATTTTGGACAATTTCAATGCCCTCTTTTCAAAGTATGTATTGCCCAAGAACAATTGAAACCCAAATCCTGATACTTTGACTTTCCTGTTCCTCCCACAACAATCTTGGTAGTGACTTTCTGTGTCTACTAGATTACTTTGAAGATGGAGGTTAGAGATTAAATTAAAACACTGGCAAGTGTCTGTGAGTCATATAAAAAGTCCTAAAACTAAATACTTGTTTTGCACACAATAACAATGTCATTGATGTTTCTTAGATTGACATATTTTATATTGCCATTGTTGAGTTAAGAGAAATTTGTTTATACAATGATATTATATTATATTTATATTATGTGATTTTTTCTTCATATAATTCCCTCCAAATTAAATTAATGTGTTCTTGAAGGAAAAAGTTTGTTCTAAGTATATTTTAGAATAAGAATACACATTTTAGAATATAGTAAGATTTTGTAAAGATTGTGTATTTAATAAATTTGCTAGCTTTATTATCAGTAAGTTCTAAAATAGCTCTGCAAAGCGTGTGTTAAATGTTATTACCTCATTCTCTGCATCACTGGTGGGTACTCAGGGTTGATTTTTCCCCTCAAACCAACCCTCGAGTTAGCTATTCAGCACGTCTCCATTTCATCCAGGAAATCTCCCAGGGATTTTGGAGTGTTAAGCTAATGCTTTTACAACAAGGAGTTGGAAAACAAATTTAAATCAGCACATGTTTAGAGTGGATACAGGCTGGTGTCAAACTGATCCCTTAAATTAGAAATTTACTCATTTACAACGTCAGATAAATGCTTAAACATACTCTCAAGCAAGAATACCTGAATGGGAACAAGTAGAGATAATTTATTGGTGGAAAGGACAGGCCTGGGATGGCAAAGTTATTATCAACAGCTTCACAGTTCTGTTTCCTTATGCCAGAAATTAGATCAGTACCTCAAAAGGGGACCACACAGGTAGCTCAAAGGGCTGGAGAACAAGCTTTGTGTTCAGGAGTTCTGGATTCTATCCCCAGCAGCACCCCAAAACACAGAATAGCATGACATTAATTTAGGAGGAATTAGAAAAATAAGACCCATTGGAATACTTAAGGATTTCATTTTGCTTTCAGTGAGTATTACTGCCTTCTGCTCAGAAAACCTCTTTAGCTCTACAGATCTAAGAGAGGCAGGAGACGTCTCATGGGTGAATGTTGTTGACAACTGCCTCCTACACAGGTTAGAATTGTGTTTGCAAGGCATTTTACATGAACTATTTCTTATTATACCCACTTCAAACCTCTAAGTACTTGAGCACAGAGAGTTTTTCTTATTTCCAAAGCCTATATGTTTGACTTCTATATTATAATAGTATTAATCAAATGTCATGGGAGAAATAAGAAAAAGCACTCAGGTTTTCTTATTGATTATAATATCTCTAATCTGGTGGTATGGCTTACAGGATTTAGAAGGGAGACAGGGGATCGGGGAAAGTTTTAGAAAAGAATAAAGGTTTCATTGGGTTGGCTTTCTATGGGAAAAAAGAATAGCAAGAGGGATGCAGTGACGTCAGATCCTTAAAACTTTGTTTCATGCAAAGTACTCAATGCTAGATGCCAAGTTACTGGATTAAAACATTAAATACAGCAAAGATTAGTACATTTATTATCATGTGGATGTACACTAAGCATAGTTCAACTTTAGTGAACATTGAATGCACTGAATTGAACCTAAATTAAAGACACTAGATCTGAACGTGGATTTCTTGAAGAGATTCCAGGAAAATTGTAACTTATAATAAGAAAATAGATTCCTTGCTGTAACATAAAACCCCATTAGAAAGATTTTTGCACAGCCCTGGTAATAGATTTTTTTTAAATAATAAAAATTGTTTTGTAATCTTTAATAGTCTGTTTTCAGATCTGGGACTCCTATATAAAGTAAAGTATCTCTTGGTGAATTTCCAAGGACACTTTTTGCTTGAACATTTTGTCAATGCTTTCAAAAATATAACCAGAATCACGAGAAAGAGATCTTAGGCTTAGAAGCTGATAAATAAAGTGGCTAAAGGAAAACAATCCTGCATGGAGATTGTGAAACGGCAACATGGGGACTGAATTAGTTTAGTTTCTCTGTAAAACATGCATAGATGGAGTTTGAAGTGCAATGTTTGTGAAAGATGGACAGGGAGAACCTGCAGAGTGTGATTATAGAGCTGACTCCTAAGAAGGGGATGAGCAGAGGGAACAGAACAAAACCGGGAGAAGCACAACCATAATTCAGAAAAAAATCTCTAAGTCAACTGAAGAGCCAGCTCAAGAGCCAGGACTACTCCTGAGAGGAATCCTATATTGTACAAAAAGAATCAGGCTCTAATGCTCCCAGAATGCACAGTCATGACCTTAGTACTGTCTGAGAAGAATATGGACATCCATTACAAACTGTCAACTCACCAGATTCCTTGAAACTTAAAGATATATTCTTCTCTGAAAAGAAAATCAAGGAACTAAAAGAAAGCAGAAATTGTCATTGGCTAGAAGAAACGAGTAATGTATCTAGGTTTCCATTATTGAACAATTTCCTATGGAATTTCACTTTCTCGAGATACTCTCTTTGACTAAAATCAATCCTAAACTACTATAATTGCATATGTTTAACTCAACAAAAATACAATTAGAAAAACTTAGTCTAAAAACCCATATGCCCTTTCCATCATACAAGTAATCAAATAATTTTCTTTCCTATACGAATTTGCCACTAGAGAAAAGTGTTAATTCCTACACTTTTAAGACTTCTTGAAACTTGCAACAACAATCAAGTTCAAATTTCTGTCTCTCCAAACATCTAATAACATTCCTACCAGTAGGTAGGGTGTTTGCCCAGCAAGCTGCTAATCCCTGGCACCCTATATGGTCACCTGAGCACTGCCAAGAGTGATCACTGAGTGCAGAGGCAGGAGTAAACCGTGAGTACTGTAGCGTGTGCCCCCCAAACAAGAACTACAACTACCAGAGTCTTGCTTAGTACCTCATATTTAACAATGCACTTGAAAATGCCCATTTTGCAGGAATAGGGGGAAAATTCAAAACTGAAAAGGACGACTAAATATTGCAGGTGGTTTTTGAGGAGCTGGGAAACGAAAAATAACATTGCCACAGTTCTTTGATGGAGATCATTTCTGCTGATTCCTGATGTAAGGAAAGCCACCACTTCTTCATGAGCAGAGGGTCTTTTATCTTATTAGACAGGTGCCTAATATCGTTTCTCACAAACAAGCATGCTGGATTTCAGTACAACTATAATTATAGACATGTCTAAAATGATTTCATCAATATGACTCCATATTTCGTATTTTTCATATATGCAGTTGAATTCTTTTTGGCTTTGAAAAAGTTTCATTATATGGGCCTGTGAAATAATTCCTCAATGAACATTAAATGATATGATGTAGGAAAGGACTACTCCCCACTTGAAATCTGAGAAAACAATTGTTGAAAAGATCCATCAAGAAACTAATTTTTGGGGCTGGAGCAATAGCACAGCGGGTAAGGCATTTGCCTTGCATGCGGCCGACATGGGTTCAATTTCCAGCATCCCATATGGTTCCCTAAGCACCACCAGGAATGATTCCTGAGTTCAGAGCCAGGAGTGACCCCTGAGCATCACCAGGTGTGATCCAAAAAGCAAAAAAGAAAGAAAGAAAGAAAGAAAGAAAGAAAGAAAGAAAGAAAGAAAGAAACTAATTTTTCTAGATGCTCATCAAGAATGTATTTTTTTCCTTTGGACGGTTCTCTATCCTGAAAATGAAAGCAGACACAGATCAGTTATAATGAAGGAAAGTACCAGTGAGAATTCAGAAACAGTGAAAGAGATATGGCTGGAGTTTAGGTAGTATCTGTCACTGACTAAATGAATAATCTTGATTAAGACATTATGCTGATTTACTCCATCTAGCAAGTAAGTGATTATGAGGCTTTATCTAAAAGAACATTTATAAAAATCTTCTGCAGACCACAGACTTATTCTTCACATGTGCAGGACTTTCATGGCACGTTCTTTTGGCCTAGGTGCACCCTTAATTCAGTAGATGATCAAGCTATAAGCTACCTAGATTCAGTCCCATTTATAAATGTGAACGAGTTTTTTAGAACTTCCCTAAACCCATTTCCTTATATGTAAAATATGGATATGGTCTCAAACATTTATCTTTTAAGATAGTTCCGAGAATTATCTGAGATGTAACATGTAAGGCACTTAGCACAGTAACTGGATCATATGATGAACATGGTAAATGATGAACATGGTAAACGTTTATCAAATTCTAGATATTGTTGTTGTTACAGTTTTTAATTGTCAGTATGTTTACTAGCAGCCTTGCTAGTAAACATACTATTCCTGTTCAGTACCTGGACATCCATTAATGATAATGGTTCTGGTCATATCAACAATAGTGACAATGACACTAATAATCGTGTCAAGATGCTTCCACTTGCGTTGGGTTCTGCCTCACACACTAATCTGATGAGATAATTGGGGCAGGGATTTATATTCCTGATTTACAGATGAGGAAACTGACGTAAAGAGAGCTGAATGATTATTCCAAAATAGTACAGCTAATGAAGTGCCCAGAAATTTAGATTCTGAATCCAGTCCTCCTTGCAAAGCATTTTTAGATCACCCAGGATGAGGGTGCCTACATGTGTCTCATCTACAGGAAGAATAAGCTTTCCTATCAAAATTTAATTCATTGATCACTAAGAGTGTATTTTTTCTTTTTTCTTTTTTAAGTCGGGCACCATGGTTTGCAAAAAATGTTAATAATCATGTTTTAATCATACAGTGCTCCAACTCCAAAGTCACCACCAGGGCCAGTGTCCCCTCACCAATGTTTCAAGGTTTCCTTCCACCCCATCCCCTGCCTCCTTAGCAAATCTAAAAAATGACTTATCATAGTTTGGGTCACGTTCCAATAGTGCTGATTCTCATTACTTTGTACTTTGATACACATACTTAATTCATTTCTATACTGCCGAAGTGTTCAATAGTCTTGGTCAACTATGTTAATCCATTCTACCTCATCAGATTTTTATAATGCTTTGTATATCTTGGATATTAGCTATTTGTCACTTTTAATAATGTCCCTGTTTTTTCTGTTAAGATAATGTTGACGCCATAAAAGCTATTAACCAGCATTTATATTTCTTTGATAGTTTGGAAAAGCTTGAGGAGTATCAATAATAAGTCTTCTTTAAGGGTTTAATAGAACTACCAGTGAAATTAGTCATGTAACCCCCAAGCAAGAAAGTAATAATATATAATGATTGGCATTATGCACTAGTTAAGGACTCAAGCAATCAGGAGGCTGTAACTCTTATCAACATACATACACTACATGGACAGCAAAGCTTATAGAATAAATGCTATCACTATCACTATCACCCCGTTGTTCATCGATTTGCTCGAGCAAGCGGCAGTAACGTCTCCATTCGACCCTGTCAGCTATTAGTGTAGCCTGATGACATATTGGGAGCTCTTTTAGGGTCAGGGGAATGAAGACAATCATTGTTACTGTTTTTGGCATATCGAGTACGCCATATAGCATATAGAATAAATTCTAACAGACCTAAAAAAGCACAGTTATGAAAACACAATCATAGTGGGTGATAAACATACTGAGTACTCTCATCGTTAGACATGTCAACTAGACAGAATATCAGCAAGTAAACAAAAGCCTGAAGTGAGAAATTAGAAGTGGGATTAACTCACATACAGAGTCCTCCACCCTCAAAAAGTTAACTACACAGACTTTCATTGTGTACATGGCATATTCTTCAGGATGTGTCATATTCAGGGGCATAACTCAAATATAAATAGTAGAAATAACACTAGGCATCTTCTTGGACCACAATATTATGAAGGTGAAAACAAACCATAAAAGTGGGGGGAAATTCTGTTTGGAGATTGAACAATGCAGGATAAATTATAGCTTATAGAAAAGAGGAAATCAAAGAATAAGTTAAAAGATTCCTAATAATAAACAAGAATAAATTTTTTCCCTTTATTTTATTTTTTTTACAGTTGTAGATTTACAATTTTTTGTGCTTTGGTTTCAATTATACAATGATCAGATACCCATCCCTCCACCAGTGCCCATTTTCCACCACCATGGATAATATCCCTCCCACCCCCATTCCCCCATCCCCCCTGTCTCTGTGGCAGGGCAATCCCCTGTGTTCTCTCTCTCAAGAATAAATTTTTTTAATCATAACTTACAGGACACAGCAAAAGCAGTATCAAGAGGGAAACTCATATCAATACAGGTTTACATCTGGAGAGAATAAATATCTCAAAACAGTAACACATCTTGAAAATCTAAAAAATGAATACCAAGGGAGTCTCAAAGTTAGAAGGAAAGAAATAATAAAATTGATCCAAAATGAATAATATAAAAATCAAGAAAATAATAAAAAGGGCTTATGAAGCCCAGGAGCTAGATTTTTTGGAAAGAGTAAACAAGACAAATAAATCCCTAGCTAGGCTCATAAGGAAAAACAGATAAAACCCAAATAAATCAGATCAGATGAAAGGGAAGAAATTAGAACAGACAACCCCGGAAATGGGAAAGAGCATGAGAGTTTACTATGAACAATTCTATGTCACTAAACTGAAGAATCTAGGGGAAAAAGAATGAATTCTTAGTATCATATGCCCTCCCAAGATTGAATGACAAGAAAGTAGAAAATCTGAACAATCAATCAAAAACAAGAAAATTGAAACAGTAAATAAAGATCTTCCAAGAAAGAACAAACTTGGTCTAGAGTATTGTTGCCTCCTGGCACAAATGGATGCCTGATCTGCTGCCTCCCCCACACTCACATTATGGGCAACCTCCTGGTATCAACAGCACGGCCTCAGTTTTGGGAAATATCCCAGCTTATAAATGTTTATCTAGAGCGTACTCTCGGTTTAGCACGTCCTCTGTGGTTATGTCTAAAACTGATGTGGCAGCCACTACATTGAGACACATGTAAAGGTTACGAGGGCTGGGGAGCTATCAGCCGACTGACAGTACGTGACTCATCCCACGCCCCTGCTTGCCCCTTACCCTTTCCTGCCTGACTTGGAGGGTGGATAAATACTGTGGTATGAAACAATAAACAGAGATCCTTCACCATCTCCTGCATGACGGAGCCCTGTGTGTCTCGAGTGTTGCTTTCACCCTGACGGCCTTCCCCTGGCTCGGCCCCGCAATGCCGGACGCGGCAGAGTATCACTTGACCACTTGATACTTGACATCCCGTTTCTCATCGATTTGATCAAGCGGGTACCAGTAATGACTCCATTCGTCCCTGTCCTTGCTACTGTAGCCTAATGGTGTCTGCTCGTTTAGGAACACAAAGAGCCTCACACCGATCATTCAGGGTCTTGACAAAGAAGTCTGACCATCTCATAGGTGGGCAGCCATGCAATCTTTTGACATCCCGTGGAATCCAGTCAGTAACGGCTCTAGTGCAGCGGTCATCTCCAAATCGCATTTGGAGCCCATCTAATTTTCGACACCTTGGCAAATGAGACAGCATCCCTGATTCTAGATCATCCACGGCGGTCGGAACTCCGGATTCTTTCTCTCACTTGAGTGAAGCATGATACTCCAAGCACAGCTCTTTCAATTCCTCTTTGGGAGACCTGAATAGCATTCTCATCCTGTTTTCGTAGGGCCCAGATCTCTGAGTCGTATGTTAATGCAGGCAGAACAGTGGAATCAAAGAGATGTGTCCAGAGCTGGAGGTTCTTCCGTCCCCTTATCTATTTCTTTGACTCTCTTGAAGGTGTTCCAAGCCACTCTCTTTTTCCTGTGCAACTCAGGTGCCAGGTCATTTGTCATGTTGACTTCTCGACCTAGGTACACATAACTGTTGCATTCGGAGATGTTTGTTCTGTTGAGAGCCAATGGAACGTCAGGAACAAGACCATTTCTCATGAACATTGTCTTCGTGAGATTCAGCTCTAGTCCGACTCACGGTCGAAGTCGGTCAACATTTGTGCCGGTTGACTTATGTTTGATGTTATTAGAATGATGTCATCAGCAAAGCGGGGGGTGATGTAGTTGCGACCATCTATCTTCACTCCCATTCCTTCCCATTCCAGTTGTCGCATGGCGTTCTCAAGGGGGTGGCACTGAAGAGTTTCGGTGAAATGGTATCACCCTGCTGAACCCTTCTCTTGACATGGATGATCACTTCCTTGTAGAATGTTGAGATCCTGGTAGTGAATCCGTATTACAGCTCACGGAGGATCCTGATGTATTGAGTCTGAATGCCCTGTTTGGCTAGGGCTTTGATGACCACTTCAGTCTCAACAGAATCAAAGGACTTCTTTTTCTTAGATTTTTATTAGTGAAATACCATGAGGTACAGTTGTAGATTTACAAATTTTTGTACTTGGGTTTCAGTTATACAATGATCGAATACCCATCCCACCACCAGCGCCCATTCTCCACCACCACTGATCCCAGTATCCCTCCCACCCCCCGTTCACCCATCCCACACTGCCTCTGTGACAGGGCATTCCCCTTTGTTCTCTCTCTCTTTTTGCGTGTTGTGGTTTGCAAAAAGGCCTTGAATGGCAATCATGTCCGGTCTAAAGTCTACTCTTAGCAAGCATCTCCCATCCTGGGAGGATCCTACCAACACCCTTTATTTGGTCCTCCCTTCTCTATCTGAGCTGCCTTCTCCCCTAGCATGTGCAGCTGGCCTCCAGTCCATGAAGTAAACCTTTAAATCAATGAACGTTAGACAAAGCAGCATCTTGAACTCCCGAGAAACCTCAATGAGCTTGGTTATCATGTGGATATGGTCGATGGTGCTGAATCCTTTGCGGAACCTGGCATGCTCACATGGTTGTCCTTCATCTAGTGTTCTGCCAATCCTATTCAGGATAGCTCGAGTGAACAGCTTGTAGACAACAGACAACAGGCAGATCAGGCAATAGTTGCCAATGTCGTGGATGTCTCCCTTCTTGTACAGTAGTACAGTCCTGCTGGTTTTACATTGGAACAGAACCTTGCATTCAGACAGGTAGCGTGTGAAGAGCCGAGCCAGCAAATCAATGAGTACTGAGTCTCCCGGGAGTTTCCTGGTGGACTGTTCCACAACTAAATTGACCACATCATATTCAATCGATGGTTTTTCCTGACAGATGTCACTGTTGTCCCAAAATTCCAAACATGATCGGACCACTGTCTCCTTTGTGCAAAATTCTACTTTACGGAGAGGGGAGAAAGGGCTGAAAGTTTACAAAGAGAATTCCCAGAACGACCACCAACTGGGAGCTATTGGCACTATTGTGACAACTCCCATCTTCCCATAGATGCTGTCATTGACAACATTGATGAAGAATATGATAGACTGTTTCAGCATCTCCATGATTGTGCAAGGGATGCTGAGAGAGACATAGCCACAACAAGATACCTTTCTTCGAAAACTCTTGAGCTCATACACCAACATGGCTTGGCGCAAGCCTCAGGCAACCACAAGCAAATGTGTAAGCTCTCAAAGCAGTGCAGAGAAGTGATAAAGGAAGACCTCCAAGAGAGAAGAGCAGCAGTGCTGGCAGATGCGGCAGAAGCTGGGAAAAGCATTCACAATGCCCGCCTGTCCTTCGCCAACTACAAGACCAAAATGACTGTCCTCCGACATCCTGATGGATCTGTCACATCTTCCAGAAGGGCAATGGTGAAGATTATTCATGACTTCTACTTGGATCTCTTCGATAGACACATCCACCTGCCCACATACCAAATTCCACAGGATGAATATGTCGTTTCCAACGTTCTCCCTTCCGAAATCCTACAAGCCATTTCGTCGGTAAAGAAGTGAACAGCACCCGGCCCAGACAAGGTCAGACTCAAACACCAGTCTAGAGTATGGTATTTTTTAAAACTAGAAAATAGCCCTTATCATGTTTGGAGTAATCGCTCGGGTTGCATGATGTGTGCTGAATGTAGACTATAGACCGAACATGATAGCCACTCAATACCTCCATTGCAAACTACAACACCCTAAAGAAAAGAGTGAGCAAAAGGGAATGCCCTTCCACAGAGACAGGGTGGGTAGGGGGCGATGGGATGTGAGGGTGGGAGGGCTACTGGGATCATTGGTGGTGGAGAATGGGCACTGCTGGAGGGATGGGTACTCGATCATTGTATGACTGAAACCCAAGCACAAAAGTTTGTAAGTCTACAGCTGCACCTCAAGGTGTTTCACAAATAAAAAAATTAAAATTAAAAAATTAAATAAAATGAGAAAGCTGCAAATGCAAAAAAGAATATAGCCCTTATCCTTCTAGCAACAAAAATGAATATGATTCATAAATTCCATGTAACTCAAAAATGAACAAATGGAATTTCTAAGAATGTTTGAGACCCAAAATCATAGTACAGTGGGTAAGGCTCTTTCATTGCACACAGCTGATGCTGACCCAAGTTCTATCCCTGGCACCACATATGGTTTCCTTGAGTAAAGCCAGGAGTGATCCCTGAGCACAGTCGGGTGTAGACCAAAAGTTAAAATGATATAATTACCTACTCATATGCTTCACAGCAGTGAGAAAATTTATTATAATAAAACATGGACAATATGTAGCAAGTGAGGAACTTCATATTTCAGCTTAAAGCATGGAAAACAGAAGAACCCCTTATGAAGTCTATGTTGGAATTATGTGAACAAGAAACCATTGCACACTACAAAATTTCAATTTAAAAATTAAAAGGAAAAGTGTGTGCATGGGAAATTTGTGTCATAGAACCCTACTCCCCTCGTCCACTGATGGTGGCTTCAAAGATGATTCTTAAGGAAATTCAAGAGACAGAAACAAATCATTAAAAAAGAGTTTGTTGGACAAATTTTATTTACAGAAACACCTTAAAATGAGGGGTGTACCTTTTTACATGTCTCAATAATATCTATTTTTAATAACCGTGAGAACACACAGCTCATATAAGGCTCATTTGCAATTGCACTTCCCCAAATGAAAACTAGGAATAAATTCAGTCAAGAGGGTCAAATATATGTTCACTTAAAACGATAATATATTGATGAAAGAAACTAAAAACTCAAGAAATAAATAGGATATCATTTGTTCATATATTGGAAGAACTAATGTTGCTAAAATGTTCAGGCCACTCAAAATAGTCAACATTTCACAATCGCTATAAAAATTCCAATAGCATTTTCCACAAAAAGAGAACAAGCAATCCTATAATTTGTGTGAATCACAAAAGACCGTGAATAATAGAAAAAATCTTGAGAAAGAAAAACACTGTTGGAAGCATCATGCCCACTGATTGGAAACTATGTTACAAAGCTATATCAATCATAATAAGAAGGAGCAGGGGATGCAGTTCAGTGGCAAACCACTCACCTTGTAAGCATGAGACCTGAGTTCAGTGCCTAGCTTTACTCCCTGCAAGAAAACAAACAAAACCAATATGATGTTGGCATCAAAACAGACACATACTATCAATATAACACAACGAAGTGCCAAGAAATAAACACCTACTTAGTCAATTAATGCCTGGCAAAGTACCAAGAATACGCAATAGTAAAGGAATACTGGCTTCAATAAATGATGCTTAGGAAACAGGACAGTCGAATGAAAAGGAATGCAAATAGACTTCTAGCTTAACCAGACACAAAATGTAACTTTCAGTATCCCTCCCACCCCCCCGATCCCCCCATCCCACCCTGCCTCTGTGGCAGGGCATTCCCTTTTGTTCTCTCTCTCCTATTGGGTGCTGTGGTTTGCAAAAGAGGCAATGGGTGGCAATCATAGTTGATCATTATATAATTGAAACCCAAGCACAAAAATTTGTAAGTCTACAACTGTACCTCATGGTGTCTCACTAATAAAAATTTTTTAAAAATTGAAGAAAAAATGTAACTTTCAATGGATTAGAAACTTGAACATAATAAGACCTGAAACCATTAAACTCCTACAACAAAATATAGGCAATGAATCATGGAGCTGATTTTATTTTTTACTTTTTTGTGTCACACCTGGGAATGCACAGGGGTTACTCCTGGCTTTGTACTCAGGAATTACCCCTGGCGGTGCTCAGGGGACCATATGGGATGCTGGAACTTGAAGCCGGGTCGATGGTGTGCAAGGCCCTACCCGCTGATATTTTTAGACACCATAATCGAAGGTCAGAAAGCAAAAATCAACAAGTAGGGTGGCAGAAAAGCAAAAAGCATAAAAATTCACTCTACTTTAAGTTTATGTGAACTAACATGTCTATAACCAAATTAAGTAATTATTATAAAAATGAAAAATAAAAAGATTCTGCAAAGCCTACTATCAAAACAAGGAAAATCAGCTTATTGAAAGGGAGATCATTTTCAAACAATATGTATCTGAAATGGGATTAATATACAAAAACCCCATATAATTCACAATGCTTTAATAAAATTTAAAAACCACATATAACTCAATAGCAAAACAAAAGCAAAACCTATAGCTCACAATAACCATACTTTTTAAATGGGCAGAGAATCTGAATCAACACATAAAGGAAAGACATCTTGACAGTCGTGGCAAAACTGATGGATGTTGAAGGCATTATATTAAATGAAATAATTTAGAAAAGAGAAATATATGATTTCACTTGACTGTAAATATAAAAGAAACAAAAGAAAACAAATCTTGGAACTGAGCGGCTCTTGGAAGAAAGACCTCTGGACTTTGCATTAGGCCACCTTCTCTGGGCCACTCCAGACAGGAGAAGGTGCCGACCCTCTGCCTGTTCCCTGGGAATCCCAAAGACTGCCATGTCCCAGACATCATTGGAAAACTCGGGTACAGGCCAGCAGTGACGGCACATAACAGGCCTCATGGGATAGGGGAAGAGTTGGTCCTTCTCCTCCCCCACCCCAATGGGACCCTGAGATGACACCCACAAATGGTCCCCGGCTACTTATTAAGCTCCTTAACAGCCATGATCCCAGAGACACACAAACAAATGTCAGAACCTAGAGGTTCTTGGTAGAAATCTCTCCAGACCCTAATTATTAAAATTTTAGAATTCCAAGACAGCGCGGCCACAGGAATGGCCACAAGATCATCATATGCTACTCATAAGCAGCAATACAAAACAAATTGTCTAACATTGCCTTTTCAGCAAGTCTAAGTGTTGGGGGGAAATTCCAAATAATAATGATGGGACTGGTGTCAAAATATTGAATGGAATCAAAGTAGAGAGAGAGAGTAATGTGGAAATTATCTGCCATACAGGCAGGAGTAGGGGTGGGATGGGGGGGTATACTGGGGTTTTTGGTGGTGGAAAATGTGCACTGGTGAGGGGATGGGTGTTTGATCATTGTATGACCAAAACTCAAAAATGAAAACTTTATAACTGATCTCACAGTGATTCAATAAATATATTTAATAAAATAAAATAGTTTAACATTTCTAATTAAAAATAAAATAAAATGAAACAAAAAGTAAGATCATATAGATTGGTTTTAGATTAGGTCGGAGCTCGGCCGGAGCTGCCGCGCGGGTCCGGAAAGCGTCCTGGAGTGTGGCGACGGCTGGGTAGTGGAAGTAGTGTCGAGAGTGGAAGTCTGCCAGTGGGGTATTTATCTGGGTAGGGTGGGTCTCCTGTGCACAATTCGATCCCTGGGTGGTTGATGGAAGCAGACAGGGCAGGGTAGGGTGGGGCTCCTGATTAGAATCCCTTTGTCACCTGTGGTGGTGGGAGCAAGCAGAGAAGCTCTGTCCCTGGGTCCGCCGAGCCTGGAGTCCAAGGTCTCAGAGAGTTCCGCTTACCTTGTTCTGTGGGTCTTCAGTTGTGCGTGGGTCTCGGCCGGAGCTGCCGCGCGGGTCCGGAAAGCGTCCTGGAGTGTGGCGACGGCTGGGTAGTGGAAGTAGTGTCAGCTCCGGCCGAGACCCACGCACAACTGAAGACCCACAGAACAAGGTAAGCGGAACAGAGCTTCTCTGCTTGCTCCCACCACCACAGGTGACAAAGGGATTCTAATCAGGAGCCCCACCCTACCCTGCCCTGTCTGCTTCCATCAACCACCCAGGGATCGAATTGCGCACAGGAGACCCACCCTACCCAGATAAATACCCCACTGGCAGACTTCCACTCTCGACACTACTTCCACTACCCAGCCGTCGCCACACTCCAGGACGCTTTCCGGACACATCATAAGACACTAAATACCCGTCTTCTGGAATTGTCATACCATATTTGATAGGGTTCAAATATGGTAACACCTACAAGGGTGTTTAGAGGTCACCCCAAAAGCCTCTATACCTCTCGGAAAGACTGGCAAGCTACCGAGAGTATTCCGCCCGCACGGAAGAGCCTGGCAAGCTATCCGCTGTGTATTCGATATGCCAAAACCAGTAACTACAACTGGTCTCATTCACCTGACCCTGAAGGCTTCACCGACATGGCAGCACTGAGAAGGATGAGAAAGGAGAGGCTGACAAAATCTCAAGGCCGACCTAGGCTGCCACAACGAAGGAAGACAAAAATGATCGTCTGTACTTTCAATGCACATACGCTAGCATCAGATGCATCCATCGAGGACCTGATGGTACAAGCGCGAATGATCAAGTACGACATCATTTGTCTGACCGAGACAAGAAGGCACGAATCTCACCATGCTGTTTTCGACACCGGAGAAGAATTGTTCCTCGGAACATGCGATAAAAGAGGTGTTGGAGGCGTCGGTGTCCTTGTCAACACAAACTTGGCCAAGAGCATTGATTCATTCGAATGCCTAACAACCCGAATCGGACGTTTACATTTGAATAGATGTGGCTCACTGCCTGCAGTTTCTATCTTCGTTGTCTATGCACCAACATCTCATTATGATGAAAGAGAAATCGAGAAGTTCTACATGGAGCTAGAGAAGTTCTATAAAGAAGACCACACCTTCTACAAGATCATTGTGGGTGATTTTAATGCCAAGATAGGACCGAGAAGATCAGCTGAAGAACTTCACATCGGGACCCATGGCCTAGAATGGAACGAACAGGGTGAGAGACTGTCTGAGTTCATCATGTCGACCAAGACCATTCATGGTAACTCACAGTTCCAGAAGGCAGAATCTAAACGATGGACATGGGAGTCTCCCGGTGGACGATTCCACAACGAAATAGACCACATCATATTCAATCGACGGTTTTGCCTGACTGATGTCGCTGTTGTCCCAAAATTTCGAACGGGATCGGACCACCGTCTCCTTCGTGCAAAATTCTACTTCACAGAGCGGGGAGAAAGGGCTGCAAAGTTCAAAAAGAGAACTCCCAGAACGACCACCAACTGGGAACTCTTTGGCACTATTGCGGCAACATGGGAAGATGCCATTGTTGACAACATTGACGAGGAATACGATCGACTGGTTCAGCACCTCCATGAATGTGCGAGGAACGCCAAGAGAGAGATAGCCACAAAAAGTCGCCTATCTTCGAAAACTCTTGAGCTAATTCGCCAGCGTGGTTTGGCGCATGCCTCAGGCAACCGCAAGCTAACGTCCGAGCTTGCAAAGCAGTGCAGAGATGCGATCAAGGAAGACCTCAAAGAGAGAAGAGCAGAAGTACTGGTAGATGCGGCAGAAGCCGGGAAAAGTATTCGTAACGCCCGCCTGTCCTTCGCCAACTATAAGACCAAGATGACTGGCCTCCGACGTCCTGATGGATCCATCACATCCTCCAGAACGGCAATGGAGAAGATTATCCATGACTTCTACTCAAATCTCTTCGATAGCCATGTCCACTTGCCGACATACCAAATTCCACAGGATGGGTATGTCGTTCCCAACGTTCTCCCTTCCGAAATCCGACACGCCATTTCATCGGTAAAGAAACAAACAGCACCCGGCCCAGACAAGGTCAGACCTGAACACCTGAAAAACCTGCCGTTAGTACTCATCAATACACTGGCTCGGCTCTTCACTCGCTACCTGTCTGAATGCAAGGTTCCATCTCAATGGAAAACCAGCAGGACCGTACTACTGTTCAAGAAGGGAGACATCCATGACATTGGCAACTATTGCCCGATCTGCCTATTGTCTGTCATCTACAAGTTGTTCACTCGAGTCATCCTGAATAGGATTGGCAGAACACTAGATGAAGGACAACCATGTGAGCAAGCAGGGTTCCGCAAAGGATTCAGCACCATCGACCATATCCACACGATAACCAAACTCATTGAGGTTTTTCGGGAGTTCAAGATGCCGCTCTGCTTAACGTTCATTGATTTAAAGAAGGCCTTTGTTTCTGTTGAGACGGAAGCGGTCATTGAAGCCCTAGCCAATCAGGGCATTCAAGCCCAATACATCAGGATCCTCCGTGAGCTGTATTGCGGATTCACTACCAGGATCTCACCATTCTACAAAGAAGTGATCGTTGATGTCAAGAGAGGGGTGCGGCAGGGTGATACCATTTCACCAAAACTCTTCAGTGCCACCCTCGAGAACATCATGCGACGACTGGAATGGGAAGGAATGGGAGTGAAGATAGATGGTCGGCAACTACACCACCTCCGCTTTGCTGATGACATTGTTTTAATAACACCAAACATCAGCCAAGCGGCACAAATGCTGGCTGACTTTGACCGTGAGTGTGGAAAGGTAGGACTACAGCTGAATCTTACGAAGACAATGTTTATGAGAAACAGCCTTGTTCCTGACGCCCCATTCGCTCTCAATGGAACGACCATCTCCGAATGCAACAGCTATGTGTACCTAGGTCGAGAGGTCAACATGATAAATGACCTGGCACCCGAGCTGCGCAGGAGGAAGAGAGCGGCTTGGAACGCCTTCAAGAACGTCGAAGAAATAGCTAAGAGGACGAAGAACCTCCAGCTCCGGGCACATCTCTTTGATTCCACTGTTCTTCCTGCATTAACATATGCCTCAGAGACCTGGGCCCTACGCAAACAAGATGAGAACGCCATTCAGGTCTCCCAAAGAAGAATAGAAAGAGCTATGCTTGGAATATCACGTTTCACTCAAATGAGAGAACGAATCCGGAGTTCTGACATCCGTCGACGATCAAGGATCAGGGACGCTGTCTCATTTGCCAAGGTGTCGAAAATCAGATGGGCTGGTCACGTAATGAGATTTAAAGACGACCGTTGGACTAGAGCTGTTACTGATTGGATTCCACGGGATGTCAAGAGACCGCGTGGCCGCCCACCTACCAGATGGTCAGACTTCTTTGTCAAGGTCATGAACGATCGGTTTGAGGCCCTCCATGTTCCCGGAGCGAAGAGATGCCATTGGGCTACACTAGCACGCGACAGGGACAAATGGAGACGTTACTGGCGCCCGCTCGAGCAAATCGACGACTAACGGGAAGTTAAGTGATTAAGTGATTAAGTGATTAGATTAGGTATCAGATTATAGTTAGCTTGGAACTATAAAGAAAGAGTAAGAGGGCTGCCGCTCGATTCCCGCCAAAGGCCAGCATGCCCAGCTCCGCGGGACCGCCCCAACAGTCCGTCGGCCCCTTCCCCCCAGGTGGGTAGGGGACCCCAGGCCAGAGCCGCCCCTGACCCCAGCCGCGCGCCACCACCGGGTTCCCGCTGAAGGCCAGTGCGTCTTCCAGGATCCTGGGAGGGAGTGGCCTGTGATGGGCTAGGGGCGTGGCCTCTAAAAGTGGGCGTGGCCCACCAAAAGTGGGAGTGGCCTTCTTCTTTGCGGGCGGCTGCTAACGTGGCCGTAGGTATATCACTCACTCCAAGCAATCAGGTCTTTCATTCCACAACTTGTCACCTAATACCAACCAAAAATTTCTCACCTCTTCTACTACAATTCAACAACATCCCACTCGCCTACTCCATTTCCAACAAAAGTACTGTTTGAAAATAGCTGTATAAGCCCAGTACTAAATAACACCTCCTCCAAAAGTTTCACTCAATGTCGGTTATAAAACAAAGAATAACGCCTGATTGAGAAGAAGGTCAGACTCAGAAAGGTAGAAGAGTCCCATCTTACAGCAACAAAGCTGAACGGCTCCTGGCAGTCTCTCCTCATTCAACCAGGTACAGCCTGCCCCCAGGGCTTGGGACTATTTCTTGGCATGTGTAGCTAGCTCGATCCCCTAGAACAGCTGGTTTCCCCCGCTGATCTGCGCGGGAGGGGAACTGAGGCCCATCTCGCAGCAACAAAGCTGAACGGCTCCGGGAACTCTTTCCTCATTCAACCAGAATAGTAACAGTGAACGTGAAGGACTAAACCACACTGGTCACAATGGTAAAGCAATGCAAAAGCCCACCACACTTTCTTATTAACGAGGCTAGCCCAGAAGACACCAACATTATTGTACTGTTAGACAAACTCTCTGACAAGGAATTCAGAAGGGAGCTACTTAGGATGCTTAGGGAACTAAAAGAAACAATGGAAAGCAATGCCAATAGAAGACAAGAGGATCTGAAGGCAGAAATGGGGAAAATGCAATCAGAAATGTCAGACCTGAAAAATCTCGTAGGCGAATTGAAAAGCTCAGTGGAAGGCCTCAGCAGCAGAGTAACAGCTGCTGAGAACAGAATCAGTGAGCTCGAAGATGAAGTTCAGAGACTCTCCAGAAAAGAGCAGAAAATGGAAAAGAGACTCACAATTCGGGAACAGATGGCAAGAGAAGATCGTGATGAAGCCAAGAGGGGTAACATAAGAATTATTGGAGTCCCAGAGGGACAGGAAGAAAACCTTGATGAAGAAGAAACTGTCAAAGACATCATTGCTACAACGTTCCCAGAGCTGAGGAAAACTTGTGACCACATTCAGGAGGCCCGAAGGGTACCAGCTAGAAGAAATCCAAATAAAAATACCCCAAGACACATCCTGATCAAAATGACCAAAACTTTAGACAGAGACAAAATTCTGAAAGCAGCAAGATGGAAGAAAGAAATCTCTTACAAAGGAGCGTCCTTAAAATTCACAGCTGATTTTTCTGATGAAACCCTCATGGCCCGAAAACAGTGCTGGGACATAATGAAAAAACTTAATGAAATAAATGCCTCTCCAAAAATACTTTACCCAGCAAGACTCTCATTCATAATAGAAGGAACAACACACAGTTTCACAGACAAACAACAGCTCAGGAACTTCATAGACTCAAGACCATGGTTACAAGTACAACTAAATGGGCTACTTTAAGGCAAGACAGGCCCCTCAAATACACCTAGTTTCAACAGAACAATGGGACAAAATCCCATAACAATAATCTCTCTCAATGTCAATGGGCTAAATGCAACAATTAAAAGACACAGAGTGGCAGGATGGATTAGAAAATTGAACCCAACACTCTGCTGCCTGAAAGAAACACATCTCAATAGTCAAAGCAAACACAGACTCAGAGTCAAAGGCTGGAAAACAATCCTTCAGGCAAACAGCTCCCATAAAAAAGCTGGGGTAGCCATCCTAATATGAGACCACATCGATTTCAGAGTGAAGAAGATTGTAAGAGACAGTGAAGGCCATTTCTTATTGATCAAAGGATCTGTACAACAGGAAGAACTTACAATAATAAATGTATATGCACCTAATGAGAGACCAGCAAAGTACTTAAAACAACTACTCATAGATTTGGAAGAAGACATCAATAGCAACACAATACTAGTGGGAGACTTCAACACCGCTTTGTCACCTCTTGATAGATCAACCAGACTCAAGCTTAGCAAAGACATACTCCATCTGAGGGAAACAATGGAAAAAAAGGACTTAGTAGATATATACAGGACACTTCATCCTCAAAAAGCTGAATACACATTCGTCTCAAGCGTACATGGAACATTCTCCAAGATAGACCACATTCTGAGCAACAAAACATACCTCCATAAAATTAAGAAGATAGAGATTGTATCAACAATCTTCTCAGACCACAATGCGCTTAAATTAGAAGTAAATCACACACAAAAACAGAAAACTAAATCAAACACCTGGAAATTAAACAGTGCGCTATTGAACAACGAGTGGCTTAGAAAGGAAATCAAAGAGGAAATCAAAAGATTCCTAGAAACGAACGAAAATGAGGACACGAATTACCAAAATTTATGGGACACAGCAAAAGCTGTCTTAAGAGGAAAGTTTATAGCTCTACAAGAATTCCTCAGAAATGAGGAGAGAGCCCACATAAATAAACTAACCTCACAGCTTAAGATCCTGGAGAAGGACCAACAAAAGGACCACAACCCGAACAGGAGGAAGGAAATAATAAAACTCAGAGTAGAGATTAATGAGATGGAAACCAAAAAAACAATCCGAAAGATCAACGAAACCAAGAGCTGGTTCTTCGAGAAAATTAACAAGATCGATAAGCCTCTAGCAAAACTCACAAAGAAAGGGAGAGAGAAAACCCTAATAAACCGAATCAGAAATGAAAAGGGGGTCATTACAACAGAAACTACAGAAATTCAAAGGCTCCTCAGGGAATACTTTGAGAAGCTTTATGCCACTGAACATCAAAACCTCGAGGAAATGGATAAATTCCTAGACTCCTACAGACTCCTAAGGCTGAACCAAGAAGACCTGGAATACCTGAACAGACCTATCACCACCAAGGAAATTGAAATGGTAATAAAAAGTCTCCCCAAGCACAAAAGCCCTGGCCCGGATGGATTCACTAGTGAATTCTTCCACATCTTTAAAGAAGACTTACTCCCAATCCTCTTTAAGCTTTTCCATGAAATTGAAATATCAAAAACACTTCCGAACAGTTTCTACGAAGCAAATATCACACTGATACCAAAAGCAGACAGAGACACCACAAAGAAAGAGAATTACAGGCCGATATCCCTGATGAACACAGATGCAAAGATCCTCAACAAACTACTAGCAAATAGAATCCAGCTACTCATCAAAAAGATCATACACCATGACCAAGTAGGATTGATCCCAGGCATGCAAGGATGGTTTAACATTAGGAAATCAATCAACATAATCCATCATATCAACAAAAGAAAAGATAAAACCATATGATCATATCAATAGATGCAGAGAAAGCATTTGATAAGATCCAGCACCCCTTTATGATGAAAACCCTAGCCAAAATGGGTATAGAGAGGACTTTCCTCAACATAGTTAAAGCCATCTACCACAAGCCTACAGCAAGCATCATCCTTAATGGGGGAAAACTGAGAGCCTTCCCTCTAAGATCAGGGACGAGACAAGGATGCCCACTCTCTCCATTGCTGTTCAATATAGTACTGGAAGTACTTTCAGTAGCGATTAGGCAAGAAAAACATATTAAGGGCATTCAGAAAGGAAAGGAAGAAATCAAGCTCTCACTATTCACAGATGATATGATACTATACTTAAAGAATCCAATAACCTCCACCAAAAAACTTTTAGAAACAATAGACTTGTATAGTAAAGTTGCAGGCTATAAAATCAATATCCAAAAGTCCATGGCTTTCCTATACACAAACAGTGAGAGGAAAGCTACATGAAAAAAACAATCCCGTTCACAGTTGTGCCCCAGAAAATCAAGTATCATGGAATCAGCTTAACTAAGGAAGTAAAGGACCTGTACAAAGAAAACTACAAAACGCTACTTCAGGAAATAAAAGAGGACATGAGGAAATGGAAAGATATCCCCTGCTCATGGGTCGGGAGACTTAACATTGTCAAAATGGCAATACTACCGAAAGCATTGTATAAATTCAATGCAATCCCTATAAGGATACCCATGACATTCTTCAAAGAAATAGAGCAAACACTCCTGAAATTTATATGGAACAATAAGCCCCCACGAATAGCTAAAGCAATTCTTGGGTAAAAGAAAATGGGAAGAATCAACCTCCCTAACTTCAAACTGTACTACAAAGCAGTAATAATCAAAACAGCATGGTACTGGAACAAAGGCAGAACTGCAGACCAATGGAACAGTGTTGAATACACCGACATCTCCCCTCAATCATATGATCATCTAATCTTTGATAAAGGTGCAAGAAATGTGAAGTGGAGTAAGGAAAGCCTCTTTAACAAATTGTGCTGGCATCACTGGATGGCTACATGCAAAAAAAAATGGACTCAGAACTCTGCCGAACACCATGTACAAAAGTAAGATCAAAATGGATTAAAGACCTCAACATCAGACCAGAAACCATAAGGTACATTGAAGACAAAGTTGGTAAAACCCTCCATGACATTGAGGCTAATGGTATTTTCAAAGACACCACGCCACTGGCTGAGCAAGTGAAAACAGAGATAGATAAATGGGACTATCTTAAACTAAGAAGCTTCTGCACCTCCAAAGAAACAGTGACCAAAATACAAAGACAGTCTAAATAATGGGAAAGAATATTCGCCGAATACACATCTGACAAGGGGTTGATATCAAGGATATACAAAGTACTGGTTGAACTCCACAAGAAGAAAACGTCCAACCCCATCCAAAAATGGGGCAATGAAATGAACAGAAACTTTCACAAAGAAGAAATCCGAATGGCAAGAAAGCACATGAGAAAATGCTCTACATCATTAATCATCAGGGAGATGCAGATCAAAACCACAATGAGATACCATCTCACACCTCAGAGACTGGCCCACATTTGAACAAAAAGCAACCGATGCTGGCGCGGATGTGGTGAGAAAGGGACACTCCTCCATTGCTGGTGGGAATGCCGACTGGTTCAGCCCATTAGGAAAATAATATGGACGTTTCTCAAAAAATTAGAAATTGAGCTCCCATTTGACCCAGCAATACCACTCCTGGGAATATATCCCAAAGAGGCAAAAACGTATAGTCGAAGTGAGATCTGTACTTGTTTGTTCATTGCAGCACTCTATACAATAGCAGAAACTGGAAGAAACCTGAGTGCCCAAGAACAGATGACTGGTTAAAGAAACTTTGGTACATCTACACAATAGAGTACTATGTAGATCTTAGAAAAGATGAAGTCATGAAATTTACATACAAGTGGTACAATATGGAAAGTATCATGCTAAGCGAAATGAGTCAGAAAGAGAGGGATAGACATAGAAAGATTACACTCATCTGGGGGATATAAAATAACAAAATATGAGATTAATATCCAAGAATAGCTGAGATCAATACCAGGAGGATTACTCCATAGCTTAGAGGCCAGCCGGGTATTCTAGGGGAAAGCACAGTTCAGATAGAGAAGGGAGCACCAAATAAAGGGTGTTTGGAGGATACTCCTAGGAGAGGAGATGCAGGCTGAAAGTAGACTATGGACTGTACATGTTTGCCACTCAATGCCTCTTTTGCTGACCACGACACCCAAAAGGAGAGAGAGAACAGGGGGGAATGCCCTGCCACAGTGGCAGGGTGGGATGGGGGGGATGGGGGGTAAGGATATTATCCATGGTGGCGGAAAACGGGCACTGGTGGAGGGATGGGTATTTGATCATTGTATAAACGAAACCCAAGCACAAAAATTTGTAAATCTACAACTGTATCTCATGGTGTTTCACTAATAAAAAAAAAGTAAGAGAAAGAAAGACAGGAGAACAGTACCTGAATAAAAAACTAAGAACTTGAGAAATAATCAGGCTCTGGGCCTTAGAAGAAGTTTAAAAGGCCATATTTGTTTAAGAAATTGATAGGATTTAGAAGAGTTGATAAAGTAAGTAAGTAAAGGCCCTCCCGTTGATAATCGATTTGCTCGAGCCGGCCCAGTAGCGTCTCCATTGGAGACTTTGTTGTTACTGTGTCTGGCATATCGAACATGTCACGGGGAGCTTGCCAGGCTCTGCCGTGCGGGCGAGATCCTCTCGGTAGCTTGCCGGGCTCTCCGAGAGGGGCGGAGGAATCGAACTCGGGTCGGCCATGTTGGCTGCGTGCAAGGCAAACGCCCTACCACTGTGCTATCGCTCCAGCCCAGAAGAGTTGATACATTATAAAAATATAAACAATAGATCTTGGCAAAACATGTAAATAATCTATATAAATTGCTTTCAGTAATAGGAAAAGTCATCTCTGACATTCTCTTCCTCTATCTCAGTCACTATATTTCAGTTCAATACTGGATATAGAAGAAATAGCAATATGGAGGCATAATATTTTATTATTTTTTTAATGTTTAATGTTCATTGCAATGTTATTTTAACAAATTTTCTTTTTTAATTTTTATTAGTGAAACACTATGAGGTATAGTTGCAGACTTACAAATTTTGTGCTTGGGTCTCAATTATACAATGATCAAATACCTATCCCTCCACCAGAGCCCATTTCCCACCACCACGGATCCCAGTATCCCTCCCATCCCATATCTCCCCCATCCCACCCTGCCTCTGCGGCAGGGCATTCCCTTTTGTTCTCTCTCTCCTTTTGGGTGTTGTGGTTTGCAAAAGGGGCAATGGGTGGCAATCATGTTTGGTCTATAGTCTACTTTCAGCACGCTTCTCCCATCCTGGGAGGATTCCCCCAACACCCATTATTTGGTGCTCCCTTCTCTATCTGAGCTGCCTTTCCCCTAGCATGTGTGGCTGGCCTATGAAGGCATAATATTTTACATTGAGATAGATAAATACAACTGATAAGCAAGACACAAACAAGCAATAACTAATGAAAGAAAAGGCTTATAACTTTGAGTATGCTAAAATCATATAATTCTTGTAAAATGCTGGTACAAACACTTTTACCAGTTTGGGAAACAATTTGTTATTTACTAGTAAAGCACAAAATTTGAAGCTATAAGAAAAGATGAAATCTTTCAGTTTACTGCAACTGGGATGGAACTGGAGGGTTATATAATATAAACAAAATAAGAAGAAAGAAAAATACCGGATGATCTCACACATCTGTAGTATATAGAGAAACAGAACAAGGAAATAGTATCAAGTGATGAGAAACCCTTGGCCTTAGATTACAAAATTTAGATTACTCAGAAGTAGGGGAAGACAGGGGAAGGAAGGAAGACTAGAAGTGACAAAAGAACAGGATAGATGGTTTACAGCATTTTGGTGGTAATGAAGGTGCAGTAACATTATACATCAAAACCATAAAACTTAACACTATTGTAACCATATCATCTAAACTATAGTAGTTTTTAAACAAAACAAAATCTGTACATCAAAGACTCAGAAAAGAAATTCTTGCAGAGATATGTACACAGAGACGCATACCAAATTATATAAAGTAACATGGTGATAGCATGAAGCAAACAAAAATGAAGAATTCTGGAAAGAACCCAATCCCCATCACTAAAAGAAAAACGAAATGATTCATACATTGAAATATTCTATAACAATGAGATATAATGAACATCCGTTACCAAAAAACAGTACAGATTCATATTACAAAGTTAATCAATAAAAACAAGTCATAGAATACTGTTTGATATTCACTTAATCACTTAATCACTTAACTTCCCATTAGTCGTTGATTTGCTCGAGCGGGCGCCAGTAACGTCTCCATTTGTCCCTGTCACGTGCTAGTGTAGCCCAATGGCATCTGTTTGCTCCGGGAACATGAAGGGCCTCAAACCGATCGTTCATGATCTTGACGAAGAAGTCTGACCATCTGGTAGGTGGGCGGCCACGCGGTCTTTTGACATCCCGTGGAATCCAGTCGGTAACAGCTCTAGTCCAGCGGTCGTCTTTAAATCTCATTACGTGACCAGCCCATCTGATTTTCAACACCTTGTCAAATGAGACAGCGTCCCTGATTCTTGATCGTCGATGGATGTCAGAACTCCGGATTCTTTCTCTCATTTGAGTGAAACGTGATATTACAAGCATAGGTCTTTCTATTCTTCTTTGGGAGACCTGAATAGCGTTCTCATCTTGTTTGCGTAGGGCCCAGGTCTCTGAGGCATATGTTAATGCAGGAAGAACAGTGGAATCAAAGAGATGTGCCCGGAGCCAGAGGTTCTTCGTCCTTTTAGCTATTTCTTCGACGTTCTTGAAGGCGTTCCAAGCCGCTCTCTTCCTCCTGCGCAGCTCAGGTGCCAGGTCATTTGTCATGTTGATCTCTCGACCTAGGTACACATAGCTGTTGCATTCGGAGATGGTCGTTGCGTTGAGAGCGAATGGGGCGTCAGGAACAAGGCTGTTTCTCATAAACATTGTCTTCGTAAGATTCAGCTGTAGTCCTACCTTTCCACACTCACGGTCAAAGTCGGCCAGCATTTGTGCCGCTTGGCTGATGTTTGGTGTTATTAAAACAATGTCATCAGCAAAGCTGAGGTAGTGTAGTTGCCTACCATCTATCTTCACTCCCATTCCTTCCCATTCCAGTCCTCGCATGATGTTCTCGAGGGTGGCACTGAAGAGTTTCGGTGAAATGGTATCACCCTGCCAAACCCCTCTCTTGACATCAACGATCACTTCTTTGTAGAATGGTGAGATCCTGGTAGTGAATCCACAATACAGCTCACGGAGGATCCTGATGTATTGGGCTTGAATGCCCTGATTGGCTAGGGCTTCAATGACCGCTTCCGTCTCAACAGAATCAAAGGCCTTCCTTAAATCAATGAACGTTAAACAGAGCAGCATCTTGAACTCCCGAGAAACCTCAATGAACTTGGTTATCATGTGGATATGGTCGATGATGCTGAATCTTTTGCGGAACCCGGCTTGCTCGCATGGTTGTCCTTCATCTAGTGTTCTGCCAATCCTATTTAGGATGACTCGAGTGAACAACTTGTAGATGACAGACAATAGGCAGATCGGGCGATAGTTGCCAATGTCATGGATGTCTCCCTTCTTGAACAGTAGTACGGTCCTGCTGGTTTTCCATTGGGATGGAACCTTGCATTCAGACAGGTAGCGAGTGAAGAGCCGAGCCAGTGTATTGATGATTACTAACGGCAGGTTTTTCAGGTGTTCAGGTCTGACCTTGTCTGGGCCGGGTGCTGTTTGTTTCTTTACCGATGAAATGGCGTGTCGGATTTCAGAAGGGAGAACGTTGGGAACGACATATCCATCCTGTGGAATTTGGTGTGTAGGCAAGTGGACATGGCTATCGAAGAGATTTGAGTAGAAGTCATGGATAATCTTCTCCATTGCCGTTCTGGAGGATGTAATGGATCCATCAGGATGTCAGAGGGCAGTCATCTTGGCCTTGTAGTTGGCGAAGGACAGGCGGGCGTTACGAATACTTTTCCCAGCTTCTGCCTCATCTACCAGTACTTCTGCTCTTCTCTCTTTGAGGTCTTCCTTGATCGCATCTCTGCACTGCTTTGCGAGCTCGGACGTTAGCTTGTGGTTGCCTGAGGCATGCGCCAAACCACGCTGGCGAATTAGCTCAAGAGTTTTCGAAGATAGGCGATTTTTTGTGGCTATCTCTCTCTTGGCGTTCCTCGCACATTCATGGAGGTGCTGAACCAGTCGATCGTATTCCTCGTCAATGTTGTCAACAATGGCATCTTCCCATGTTGCCGCAATAGTACCAAATAGTTCCCAGTTGGTGGTCATTCTGGGAGTTCTCTTTTTGAACTTTTCAGCCCTTTCTCCCCGCTCTGTGAAGTAGAATTTTGCACGAAGGAGACGGTGGTCCGATCCCGTTCAAAATTTTGGGACAACAGCGACATCGGTCAGGCAAAACCGTCGATTGAATATGATGTTGTCTATTTCGTTGTGGAATCATCCACCGGGGGACTCCCATGTCCATCGTTTAGATTCTGCCTTCTGGAACTGTGAGTTACCATGAATGGTCTTGGTCGACATGATGAACTCAGACAGTCTCTCACCCTGTTCGTTCCATTCTAGGCCATGGGTCCCGATGTGAAGTTCTTCAGCTGATCTTCTCGGTCCTATCTTGGCATTAAAATCACCCACAATGATCTTGTAGATGGTGTGGTCTTCTTTATAGAACTTCTCTAGCTCCATGTAGAACTTCTCGATTTCTCTTTCATCATAATGAGATGTTGGTGCATAGACAACGAAGATAGAAACTGCAGGCAGTGAGCCACATCTATTCAAATGTAAACGTCCGATTCGGGTTGTTAGGCATTCGAATGAATCAATGCTCTTGGCCATGTTTGTGTTGACAAGGACACCGACGCCTCCGACACCTCTTTTATCGCATGTTCTGAGGAACAATTCTTCTCCAGTGCCGAAAACGGCATGGTGAGTTTCGTGCCTTCTTGTCTCGGTCAGACCAATGATGTCGTACTTGATCATTCGCGCTTGTACCATCAGGTCCTCGATGGATGCATCTGATGCTAGCGTATGTGCATTGAAAGTACAGACGATCATTTTTGTCTTCCTTCGTTGTGGCAGCCTAGGTCGGCCTTGAGATTTTGTCAGCCTCTCCTTTCTCATCCTTCTCAGTGCTGCCATGTCGGTGAAGCCTTCAGGGTCAGGTGAATGAGACCAGTTGTAGTTACTGGTTTTGGCATATCGAATTCACAATGGATAGCTTGCCAGGCTCTTCTGTGCAGGCAGAATACTCTCGGTAGCTTGCCAGTCTTTCCGAGAGGGATAGACGCTTTTGGGGCGACCTCTAATCACCCTTGTAGGTGTTACCATATTTGAACCCTATCAAATACGGTACGACAATTCCAGAAGATGGGTATTTAGTGTGTTATGTTGTGTTGCGCGGCCGCGAAGTGGCCTCGCGGGTCCGGAAAGCATCCTGAAGTGTGGCGACAGCTGGTTAGTGGAAGTAGTGTATATAGTGGAAGTCTGCCAGTGGGGTATTTATCTGGGTAGGGTGGGTCTCCTGTGAGCAATTCGATCCCTGGGTGATTGATGGAAGCAGACAGGGCAGGGTAGGGTGGGGCTCCTGATTAGAATCCCTTTGTCACCTGTGGTGGTGGGAGCAAGCAGAGAAGCTCTGTCCCTGGGTCTTCCGAGCCTGGAGTCCAAGGTCTCAGATGGTTCCGCTTATCTTGTCCTGTGGGTCTTCAGTCGTGAATGAGTCTTGGCCGGAGCTGCCACGCGGGTCCGGAAAGCGTCCTGAAGTGTGGCGACCGCTGGGTAGTGGAAGTAGTGTCTAATAAAGGTAAAGGTAAAGGTAAAGGCCCTCCCGTTGATCGTCGATTTGCTCGAGCGGACCCAGTAACGTCTCCATTGGAGACTTTGTTGTTACTGTGTCTGGCATATGAATACTCTCGGTAGCTTGCCGGGCTCTCCGAAGTGTCTAATATCTGTTTGATATTAATTATAAAAATGTATTGGAACCCGAGCAATAGGACAGCTGGTAGTGCTCTGGGCTTGCACACAGAAAACCCGGTTCAATATGGTCCCCAAAGCACTGCCAGGAATGATCTCTGAGCTCAGAACCAGGAGTAAGCCTTGAGCACATTCAGGTGTTACCCCCCCAAAAACGTTATAAAATGTATTAAGCCAAACCAAATAACATTGTTTAAGAGTACGTGTATATGGGAATAAACCATTTTATGTGGGGGGCACACCCAGCTGTGCTTAGGGTTTATTCCTGGTTCTGTGCTCAGGGTTTACTCCTGACAGTGCTTGGAGTACTATATGTAAAGGCAGGGATTAAAATTGGTTTGGCCACATGCAAGACAAGCTCCCTACAGCTGTACTATATCCTCAACCCAAGGGCTTAAAGTATTTTAAAAGCAAGGAGGTGGAAAATGGAAAATTTGGGATACTGTCTTTCTCTTGAGGAGGAGTGGAAAGGCTGGCTGACAGGATGGAGGAGAAACATAAGTAGATACACACTCTTGGCAGTCCTGACTAGTTCTTAGATTGTGTCAGGTGTTTGTTACATATTTTAAAATAAATTCCTTCATAATTTGAAGATGATAAAGTGTTATAAAAAGAGATTGATGATTAACACGATCAATACATTTATAAACCCAAGATCCAGAAAGATTTTGCATATGATTTCTGATTTGCAACCAAAACACAATCATGGTATAGTTGATTGTAAATCCTTCATAATATTTTAATAAGTTCAGTAGTATTTTTTTCTTCATGAGTACTATCAAACTAGATCAACTTTCTTCAGTTAGGAATTACTGACATCATTTCAGGAGGTAACCATATTTCAAGCTGGAAGGGGATGGCTGATGAGATGTGCTGAGAACTGTGTCCTGTGGCTACCTCGGTAATGGTTTGGCATTTAATTAGAAGATTAAAGAGCTTTTTTTTTCTATTTTTACTCCACTGTGCAAAACTGACAAGGGGAGGGAAAGAAATGGAAAAATAAATTAGATAGCCAAAATATGTGGTAAAATCTATTAGAGTAATTCACCAGCATTGCTGGAAATGAGGTATTCCTCAGACATGTACTTTGTGCATAACCTAATATAACCCTCTTTAAGCCTAACAACACTCCTAAAATCACTTTAATCATTTTTATGGAATCCTCTTAGATGGCAGACAAACTTTTACTGTCACTTAAAGAGAATAATATTCAATGCATCACCTTCCTGAATTGCCCATATTTCATCATTTTGAAATAAAATCATTGAATCAGGCAGCACTCAATGCAGAGTGTCAGATTTATATAGGTTTTCTGTAAGTTTTCTCCTAACTAGTCTATTAACCGCCCCAATTCTCAACCTACTTGCCTGGCAAGCTCCACCCTCTGTTTTGAAAGTGGCAGGCATAGTTATGAAAGCAGAAAATCAAGTCTCATTAATTCATCACTTATTTGTCTTTTAAAGTTTTATTAAAGCACTGTGATTTATAAAGGTATTGATGGTTTGTTTTAGGCACACTATGTTTCAGCACCAGTGCCACCACCAGTATCAGTTTCCCTCCACCCGTGTCCCCAGGTTTCTTCATACCCCTACCCCTATCCTGCCTCTTTGACAGGCAATTTTTTAAAGTTTGGTAATTGTAGTTTGGGTCTCCTACTTTTAATCTAAGTTACTCTGGTTTGGATATTAGCTATACCATTCCTCTACAACATTCACGTTTCTGAGACTGTTGATCCCTACCCCACAGTACTTCCCATCCACCTCTTTTATTTTTCTTTTTGGGTCACACCCGGCATTGCACAGGGATTACTCCTGGCTCGTGCACTCAGGAATCACTCCTGGCAGTGCTCGGGGGACCATATGGGATGCTGGGAATCGAACCCAGGTCGGCTGCGTGTAAGGCAAAGGCCCTACCCGCTGTGCTATCACTCCAGCCCACCATCCACCTCTTCTTAATCCCCTCTCAATTTCTTTCCTTTTATGTCCTTCTCCACCTTATACTCTAAGGCCAGGGGTGATCTAGGAATCCCCTTTTACTACATTGCACTCCCTCATCCACTTATTCTGTATACCAGAGATAAGTGAGATCATGCTGAATTTGTCCTGGCTTATTGCATTTAACATATATTCCAGTTCCACCAAAGTTGCAGCAAATTGTGTGATTTCATCCTTCCTTGCAGCGGCATAGTATTCCATTGTGCATCTATAATCAAGCCTTTACTTAATACCCAACATGTTCAAAGTGCAAAGCACAGAAGCAAATCAGATACTGATTCTGCTCTTGGGATGCCTCTACTCTGGTGCTAGAGGTCTGTGCACACACTAATGAAGCAGAGAGACATGCTCTAAGAGTAATATAGATCATGCACCACCATGACCATCATGAGCATTTTGAGAAGAGATAAGTAACCTCTAGTAGGAGATCAGAAAAGACCATTGTACTGGGGAGGTGGTATAATAACTGTGCATTGAAAAATGACAGTGTTGGACATATACAGAGAAGGTCAATATAGGCAGAAAGGAAGAGAACTATGAACAAAATCCCAAGGCTTAACAAAATAAGTGATCAATGAATGTTTTCTAAAATATTAAATGTAGATGTAGGCATGCATGCAATAAGTCTCAGGGTATATTTATTTTAGTTAAAGGGGAGAAAAAATGGAAATGAAAGCTTGACTAGACTATAAAAGTGATCAGGTAAAAGAATGAAAATTTTAAATTATTTTATAGGAAATAGAGATTCATTAAAGATTTTTAGCAGGGATTTGGCAAGCAAAATCATTACTCTAGGTGATTGACAATGAAATCTAAACAACCATCTTGGTACCAATAATTGAGAAAAATATTATTAGAGAATTTTATGAATTGTATGTAGGGAACAACGCAAAGCAAGTAGTCAACAACAGCATTTGAATTTGGAGCTTCATTGATAACTTAATAATAACAAAAACAGAAATGTCAGTAGAAGACAGGTTTGTAGAGGAAGCTTACGAAAGAATGAATAATGATCAATTTGGTTACTCTGAATTTTCAGAGTTCCAGGTTAAACCTTGGATAGAATTCTCTGACTAGTAGGAAGTTGGAGCTCCTTAAAGATATAGGAAGTCATCACGCAGGAGGACTGACTCTGACCTCCTACCTCACAGACTGCACTCTTAGCTCCTCAGGCAACACCCAGAATCAGGCCCCACCCAGGATGACAACCCATGGATATGGATATGTGGCTGTCATCCCTAGGCCAACAGGTTGGGGTGAAACACCAGAATCCACTGGCTAAAAGGACTTGTTCCTCCAAGAAAGGTAAGTTCTGCCATCAGAACACTCAAAATGTCCCTCCAGTTCATTCCCAAATGAACTCAGAACCACTTGATAAAGTAACTGATTCACTTTGGGAAGGGGAGTGTTCAGACTGTTCAAGGGCTATTGTACACAGAGTCTCAGCTAATTCCTGGCTAAGTGTCTGACCATGTAGCACTGGTTATAGTTGAGGCTACTGAGGTCAGATCATACAGTATCGTCATCATGCCCTATGGTCCCTTCTTGGCCTCCAGTGTACACGTGGCAGTATTACAACCAGCAGAAGGCAGAGCCTACATATCGTCCCTGACCTATAGAATAATCATTGTGGCAGAAAGTTTGTGAAATCCTCCTCCTCTCTCCAGAGTGGCAAGTGAGAAAGAAGCTGCCTTCCGGGTGGGGTCTCACCTATCTCCTGTTCTCAGACGGAACACGGTGATCATTGTTGCACCCTTTTCAGTCACTTGGATGGCTCCTGAAGTGTCGTGAAGGATCCCAGCTGTGTGAAGTGGGTACCAATCAATGCACCCCTGATGATGCCATTCTGGTTTTTTTTGAATACCCAGCAGCACTCAGGGGCCACTCCCTACTCAGAGGTTGCTACCAGCTGTCCTCAGGGACCACGTGGTGTTAGGGCTTGAACCTGGGCCTGTTGCTTAAAAAGCATGCCCACTAGGCCCTATAATACAATGCTTGATATGTTAAATGTTCTAAATTTTTCAGAAGAGTGTTTTTTTTTGCTTTTTGGGCCAAACCTAGAGGTACTCAGGATCACTCCTGGCTCTAGGCTCAGGGATAACTCCTGGTGAGCACAGGGATAGCCAAATGCGGTGTTAGGGATCAAATCCAGTCAGCCACATGTAAAGCAAGTGCCTTGTCCACTGTACTATCTCTTAATCCCTATAAAGAGTGATTTTCAAGATGTTCATGTTTGTTTTGGAAGGACAACAAAATAGACTCAATGTCTCTCTGTTACAACACAGTTTGAAGCAACAGAGTGATCTGGACATTACCCAGAACACCACTTTCATTGTGCTAAGTGGACATGCTAAAAGGATTAGTGCTCCTCAGAGGTCCGTCATTGCATGTCACAAGTTCCAGAGGCTGTTATATGACATTTCAGGGACGCAATTAATAGGGTATGAATTCTATGTAAATAAGGAGTTTCTGTCTTGCTTCCATTTCACAGAGGAGGCAACATTCTTGATGTTGATGTCCTCTTGGCTTTGTCACAAAATGAGAGAATCTAAAATAAATGGATAAATTCCTGGACTCCTATAACTTCCCAAGGCTGAACCAAGATTATTTGGAATACCTGAATAGACCTATCAAAAAGATGACCATGACCAAGTAGGATTCATTCCGAAGATGCAAGGATTGTTTAACATAAAGAAGTCAATCAACATAATAAAAGATATCAATAGAAGAAAAAATAATTATATTATATCAATAGATGCAGAGAAAGCATTTGACAGGATCCAGCACCCATTCATGATAAAAACTCTCAACATAATGTGTATTGAAGGAACTATCCTCATTATAGTCAAATATATTTACTACAAACCCACAAAAACCATTATTCTCAATCAAGAAAAGCTAAAAGCCTTCCCTCTAAGATCAGGCACAAGACAAGGTTGCCCATTCTCACCACTTCTATTTAATATGCTGCTGGATGTACTAATAATAGCAATTAGGCAAAAGAGTTATCAAGGGGGAAAATCACACAGCAAAAATGCCATCTGCACTTCTATGTTCATCACAGCACTATTCACAATAGCCAGAATCTGGAAACCATCCAAGCACTGGAGAACAGACTATTGGATAAAGAAACTATGGTACATTTACACAATGGAATGCTATGCAGCGATCAGAAAAATGAAGTCATGAAATTTGCTTATAAATGGAAGGACAAGAGAGTATCATGCTGAGTGAAATGAGTCGAGAGGAGAGGGACAAACATAGAGTGATTGCACTCCTTTGTGGGATATTAAAAATATATAGTGTGAGGCTAATACCCAACAACATTACAAACAAAGGTCAGGAGAACTGGTCCACTGTTGGAAACTTTCCACAAGTGGGGGATAGGGAAGGCAGCTAGAATAGAGAAGCGACCATTATGACAATAATAGTTGTAAATGGTCGCTCTAGACAAGAACTGAGTGCTGAAAATAGGTATAGGGGTACATATGATAAACTTTCAGTACCTATATTACAAACCATATTGCCTATAAGGAAAAAAAGAAAAAGAGTGAGAGAGAAAAAAGTGCCTGCCATAGAGAAGTTGGGGATTGGATCCAAGAGGAAAACTGGGACATTGGTGGTGGAAAATGTACACTGGTGAAGGGATGAGTGTTGGAGCATTGTATGACTGAAATCAGTCATCAACAACTTTGTACCTATATTTCACAGTGATTTAATAAAAAAAACTGCATGATATTGAACTAAAGACGTATCTTCAGGTCAATGGCATATAGCTGAATACCCTAAGACAGACCCTCAAGTTTATTATGAGTTAGTCTTTGATAAAGGAGCAAAATATATGAAGTGGAGCAAGGAATCCCTCTTCAAGAGATGGTGCTATGTGTAACCATCACAACCATAGCTTGTATGCCTCGACTATGAGTGCAACCTCTGGCAAGCATATGTGTAAGTTTCACAACTAAAGAGAATGCAAACCATTGTGAATATTGCCACCAAATGTGCCAGCGCCACGGCTGAAAGTTTGACCCCCGAAGAGCAGCACAACTGAAAGAACAAAAACAATGTGGTGAAAGGAAAACTAGTTGGCTACATGCAGAAAAAGAAGGCAGACCTATTTCTAATGCCATGCACAAATGTCAAATCAAAATGGATTGAAGACCTCAAAGGAATTTAAGATGCTTTGTAAGAGTCATGAAATCAGAGGATATTATAATTTGAGAGCCCACAATTGTTATAGAAGAGCTATTTAGTAAAACCACCATATTTTGGACATTTTCAGTACATTTTAGGCATCTAGGTGAAAGTTCTATCATTGTAAGCTACTGAAATAGGAATATATGGTTGTGTGTGTATTTTGTTTGGGGGCCATACAAACCCGTAGTTCTCAGGAACTACTCCTGGATCTCTGTTCAGAGATCTCTCCTGACACTGCTCAGGGGACCATATGAGGTGCCAGGGATCAAAATCAGGTCAAGCACATGCAAGGCAAATCTCTTACCTACCGTACTATCTCTCCAGTCTGAGCATACGCTTTGTAATTGCAACAAGATCTAGCCTGTTCTAATAGCTGACAACACAGAACTGAAAAAGAATGTTCATGGAATGTATGGATAAATCATATATCCTAGGAGAACGTCAAAATTGTTGTTTCCCCAGAAAAGTATCTTCTTCCCCACATTGTGTATGAAGTGCATTAAGGGCTGAAAAGGCTTATCCTCTATTTTTTCTAGGAACCAAAGAAGACAGTCAGAAACTAATGATTCTGAGCAAAGTAGAAAGTGAGTCTTGTCACAGCAAGAACAAGTGTATAATTTATTAATTCCTAAGAGAAATATGTGCCAATAGTCACCTCCAGTAATAAACAACTGAGATTTAGTTTTGGCTTGTGCCTTGGCAGTTGCATAATTAATTATAAGTTTGGGCCACTTGTATAGTAGAATATTTGATCCCACCTTTAAAATGCATATTTATGAGATCTCAGGCAAAATATATTTGATATAAACCCTACTAAATTACAGAAAAATAAGTGTGAGTAACCCAAGAGTATGCTCTATTCTCATATTTCAATTTATGGGATCATTTACTATAAATCATATAAAATAAAACCATTGATCCCAGGAAACTATTCACTGTTTTGAAACCATTGTAAAATTTTAGAAACTGCTGAAATCTGAACTGTTTAAGATTTTTAAAAAGCGGTCATTTACAAAGAACAAGTTTTTTTCTGGGGTGGGCAAGTGGGCACAAAGAGTTGTGTTAGGGGCTTACTCCTGAATCTCCACTCAGGGATCACTCCTGGCCAGATTTTAGAAACCATATGTGGTGCTTCCAAATGGGATCGGACCACCATCTCCTTCGTGCAAAATTTTACTTCACGGAGCAGAGATAAAGGGCTGCAAAGTTTAAGAAGAGAACTCCCAGAAAGACCACCAACTGGGAACTCTTTGGCACTATTGCGGCAACATAGGAAGATGCCGTCGTTGACAACATTGATGAAGAATATGATCGACTGGTTCAGTACCTTCATGATTGTGTGAGGAACACCAAGAGAGAAATAGCCACAAAAAAACGCCTGTCTTCGAAAACTCTTGAGCTTATTCGCAAGAGTGGTTTGGGGCAAGCCTCAGGCAACCATAAGCGAACGTCCGAGCAAAACAGTGCAGAGAAGCAATGAAGGAAGACCTCAAAGAGAGAAGAGCAGCAGTGCTGGCAGATGCGGTAGAAGCTGGGAAAAGCACTAACAATGCCTGTCTGTCCTTCGCCAACTGCAAGACCAAGATGACTGCCCTCCAACATCCTGATGTATCTATCACATCTTCCAGAAGAGCAATGGAGAAGATTATCCATGACTTCTACTTGGATCTCTTCGATAGCCATGTCTACCTGCCCACATTCCAAATTTCGCAGGATGAATGTGTCGTTCCCAACGTTCACGAATCATGACCATCCTGTTATTCATCGATTGCCTCGAGCAGGCCCCAATAACGTCTCCTTCATTCTAGCCCTGAGATTATATTCAAGGCTCTTTAGGAGAATGAGACTCATCATTGTTACTGGTATTTGGCATATTGGGTATGCCACGGGGAGTTTGCCAGACTCTGCCATGTGGGCAGGCTACATTCAGTAGCCTACCAGTTTGTCCAAAGTAGGAATGAGATAATAAGATGTCATAATAAGATGCGGCTGCGCAGTTCCAGGAGCTGGGTTTTATAGTCTCTGTGTCTTGGCCGTTGATGAGATTACACAGCGCCAGGGGGCCAGTTGGTGGGTGTGACCCCCGCCTACTGGAATTTGGAGGATCTGGGTGGAGGATGCCCAGCCCCAATTCGAGTAGGCTTGGAGATCTCGGCCCCAGAATCCACGTGGCTTTGTCCCTCTGCCAGTACCTTCATGTGTGCGGAGAGTGGTCTCAGCATGGTGGTGGCTTGCCCTGGAGGTCTTCGGCTGCTGGAGCCCTGGTCGGGGTGGGGAGGAAAGCTCAACCCACTCCCCTCCAAGGGGCCCCGGCGAGGGCAGCCAGGCACGGGGGCAGGAGAGTGCACTGTTCTCTGTTCCCAACGTTATACCTTCTGAAATCCGACACGCCATTTTGTTGGTAAAGAAGTGAATTCATCACCCAGCCCAGACAAGGTCAGACCCGAACATCTGAAGAATCTGCCGTCAGTACTCATCCATACACTGTCTCGGCTCTTCACACGCTACCTGTCTGAATGCAAGGTTCCATCCCAATGGAAAACCAGCAGGACTATACTACTGTACAAGAAGGGAGACATCCACGACATTGGCAACTATCACTCAATCTGCCTATTGTCTGTCATCTACAAGCTGTTCACTTGAGTCATCCTGAATAGGATTGGCAGAACACTAGTTGAAGGACAACCATGCGAACAAGCTGGGTTCAGCACAATCGACCATATCCACACAATAACCAAGCTCATTGAGGTTTCTCAAGAGTTCAAGATGCCACTCTGTTTAATGTTCATTGATTTAAAAAGGCCTTTGATTCTGTTGAGACCAAAGCAGTCATCGAAACCCTAGTCAAACAGGGAGTTCAAACTCAATACATCAGGATCCTCCATGAGTTGTATTACAGATTCACTACCAGGATCTCACCATTCTACAAAGAAGTGATCGTTGATGTCAAGAGAGGGGTTCGGCAAGATGATACTATTTCACCGAAACTCTTCAGTGCCACCCTCGAGAACTTCACGCGACAACTGTAATGGGAAGGAACGGAAATGAGGATAGATGGTCAGCAACTACACCACCTCTGCTTTACTGATGACATCGTTCAAATAACACCAAATATTAGCCAAGTGGCACAAATGCTTGGCCAACTTAGACCATGAATGTGGAAAGGTCGGACTACAGCTGAATCTCACGAAGACAATGTTTATGAGAAACAGTCTTGTTCCTGACATTCCATTTGTTCTCAACGGAATGAACACCTCCAAATGCAACAGTTATGTGTACCTAGGTCGAGAAGTCAACATGACAAATGACCTGGCACCTGAGTTGCACAGGGAAAGAGAGTGGCTTAGAACGCCTTCAAGAGCATCAAAGAAATAGCTAAGAGGATGAAGAACCTCCGGCTCCTAGAACATCTCTTCGATTCCTCTGTCCTTCCTGCATTAACATACACCTCAGAGACCTGGGCCCTACGAAAACAGGATGAGAACACTATTCGGGTCTCCCAAAGAGGAATCGAAAGAGTAACCTACTTGGAGTACCCTATTTCACTCAAATGAGAGAAAAAATCTGGAGTTCTGACCTCCGTCGACGGTCAAGAATCAGGGATGCTTTCTTGTTTGCCAAGGCGTCGAAAATTAGATGGTCTGGACACATATTGAGATTTGGAGATAACTGCTGGACTAGAGCCATTACCGACTGGAATCCACGGGATGTCAAAAGATCGTGTGGCCGCCCACCTACGAAATGGTCAGACTTCTTCGTCAAGACCCTGACCGATCAGTTTGAGGCTCTTCGTGTTCCTAGAACAAACAGGCTCCATTGGGCTACACTAGCACTCAACAGAGACAAATGGAAACATTACTGGCGCCCGCTTGAGCAAACTGATGAGTAACAGGATGTCAAGTGATCAAGTGATCAAGCGATGTGGTGCTGCAGATTGAATCCAGGTTGTCTGCATTGAAGGCCAGCACTGTACTCACTCTACTATCACTCTGGCCCCACATAAAGACAACTTTCTTTTCTCGTTTTTCAAATTTTATTGAATCACTGTGAGAAAGTTGCAAACTTTCATATTTTAGGTTACAATCACACAATGATCAAATACCCATCCCTCCACCAGTGCACATTCCCCACCATCAATCTCCCCAGTATACTCCCCTTCTTCTCCCTTCCCCTGCCTCCATGGCAGACAATATTCCCCATACTCTCTACTTTTGTGCATTATGATTTGTAATACAGACACGGAGAGGTCATCATGTTTGGTCCAGTATTTACTTCCAGCACACATCTCCCATCCCGACTGAAGGCAACTTTCTTATTATATGTCATTTCCCCCCTCTAGTTTCCATTGTTCTACCTTCCATATCCTCTCAAACATGGAACTTATTAAGGACTTTTATATAGTCCCAGGTTGAATTTCATAATTTTTGGGGTATATCAGTCTAGCACTGTAGTACTGTCGTCCCATTGTTCATCGATTTGCTCGAGAGGGCACCAGTAACGTCTCCATTGTGAGACTTGTTGTTACTGTTTTTAGCATATCAAATACGTCACTTGTAGCTTACCAGGCTTTGCCATGCAGGCAGGATATTCTCAGTAGCTTGTAAGGATCTCTGAGAGGGGCAGAGGAATCGAACCTGGGTCATCCCGGGTTGGCTACATGCAAGGCAAATGCCCTACCCGCTGTGCTATTGATCCAGGCCTTTGTGGTATAAGAAGTAAGAAATCTGTTAGTTCAACTTCCCGGGTTATCAGTAGGCAGGGGTCACACCCACCAACTGGCCCCCTGGCGCCGTGTAATCCCATCAACGGCCAAGACCCAGAGACTATAAAACCCAGATCCCGGAAGAGAATAGCACAGAGACTCCTGCCCCTGTGCCTGGCTGTCCTCACCAGGGCCCCTTGGAGGGGAGTGGGTTGAGTTCCCCTCCCCGCCCCGACCAGCCGAAGACCTCCAGAACCAGCCACCACCATGCTGAGACCACTCTCCACACGCATGAAGGTACCAGCAGAGGAACAAAGGCATGCAGGTTCCGGGGCTGAGATCTCCAAGCCTGCTCGGATCGGGGCTGAGCATCCTCTACCCAGATCCTTCTTCTTCCAGTAGGCAGGGGTCACACCCAACAACTGGCCTCCTGGCACCGTGTAATCCCATCAACGGCCAAGACATCTTATTATCTCATCCTTACTTTGGACAAACTGGCAGGCTACCACATGTAACCTGCCCACATGGCAGAGTCTGGCAAACTCCCCATGGCGTACCCAATATGCCAAATACCAGTAACAATGAGGGGTCTCATTCTCCTAACCCTGAAAGAGCCTTGAATCTCAGGGTTAGGATGAAGGAGACGTTACTGGGGCCTGCTCGAGGCAATCGACGAACAACAGGATGGTCGTGATCGTGATCGTGATCAACTGATATATATATATATATATATATATTTCTATATATATATTTCTAATACAATGTCAAAATAGAGTTAATGGTGATCTCAGTTAATCTAAGAATAATGCTACTGACCTCAAGGGACATGTTATTAGACCATTCGTGAGTATATTTCTCCTATATAAAGGTTCTCCTGACCCTCTGTGCCCATGAGGGCTCATGAAACATTTTGGCAAACCACTATCAGATCAAGTACAGGCATAAATGACATTTTTGGGTTTTTTTAAAACTTTTTTCACAGTTACAAAGTTGTTCATGATTGTGATTCAGTAATACAATGTTCCAACACCCGTCCCTTCACCAGTGCACATTTCCCTCCACCAGTGTCCCCAGTTTCCCTCCCACCACCCCCCACCCACCACCCAGCCTGCCTCTATGGCAGACACTTTCCTTATCTTACTTCCCTTTACTTCCTTTCAGCATTCATTTTTTTCCAGAGTGATCATTTCCATCCGTCATAGTCACAGTCGTCTTTTCTGCTACACCCAGCTTTGCACAGGGATTTCTACTGGTTCTGCTCTCAGGGATCACGCCTGGTATGCTTGAGGGGCCATACTGGATACCAGAGACTGAATGTGGGTTGGCTGTACGCAAGGCAAGTACCTTACCCATTGTACTATCTCTCTGGTACCAGAAATGACATTTTGCATGACATATACCAGCCCAATAACGGAGTCATGGGCCTTAGTTTCATCTCTTTCTGCTGTTCTAACCTGCTGAAAGTAGCACATGCCATCTTTTTGTCTTGACTCCGCTCAACTTTGGTGTCATCTCATCTCCGCTCACCTATTTTTATGTATGCATTTTCTCAACAACTGTCTTTTTCACCACTTGCAACTGCTTCAGAGGATACTGACAGAGTTCAGCGTCCTATAATCAGACCATCTCCAGAGAGAGAGAGAGTGAGAGAGAGAGAGAGACAAGTAGCTTCCTGGCTTCACAGAAATGAGAGCTCATTCCACGGAGAGTCAGCAAAGACTAATAGCTCAGGCTCACTGACCACTTCTTTGCTTCACCTAAAGACGCCAGGAAAAATAGTTTGAAATGTCAAGGAAGTGCAATGGAAATAAGCGTTGCCAATGTTTATTCAAAGATGATTTGGGGATTAAGGGTAACTACCCTGTACTGTCTAGAAAAATACGAGGACCTTTAGCATAGCGAAGGATTTCAGATTCTTGGAATTCTGGTAGCAAGAATGGCATGGTACAAAGTGACAAATTCATGAGCATTTCCAGGTGACTATGAGGGCAATATTTTTTGGAACACACTTTGAGAAATGATGAACTAAAAAAAGGAAAGTATGCTTGTGGGAATGGAGTACACAGATAATGTCCTAGGTGTGTAGCTTAAACTATGGATTGCAACTCTATATGAGGTCCCATAACTACAAAAAATTTTTAAACAAATTTTTGTGATTTGTTATTAATAAATTTTTAATTGCATGGATATTTTATATGCTTAAATATTTTATGTGACCTTAAGAATTTCTCAGTCAAAAGGCGGGTGAAGAGTGGAAAAATCTTAAGAAGATCTGCTTTAGAGGGCAAGTTCAAGTCATTGGGAGACTTCAATGTCTGGACCTTGGACTTTCTGCTCTTGACGACTAATAGAAATCCACAGGATGCTGTGTGGCTCTGGTACCAGACACCAGCAAAGCCTGGGTTGTTTGGTGGAGGACAGAGAAACCAGCTTGGGGTGTGGCATCCCAACAAGGACAGTGATGATGAATGAGGTCTTGGATCAGGGAACTTGGATGCATTCCTGCTGGACACATGGAAAGGAGAGAGAGTTGTTTCCAGAAACCTGGGCCAGGAAGGAATAAAAAGGTTGCTTTTCCCCTGATGGCAGGTGGAATTTAGCAGATGCTTTATTAGAATTCTTCCCAAAACAGGGATTACCTAAATAACTCAATGAAGTGAGTCAGAAAGGATATGATACTGAGGTTTGTTTTACAAACTCAGCACTGCATAGATATACCTGGAGGAAATTTGTTGTAGTTGAAAAACAGAGATTTTCCAAAGCTTTGCTATGGGGATATTCAGCAGTACCCTAAAACTCTCCCAGAACGTTCTCTTCATTTTACAGATAGAGAGATTGCAGTTTGGAATGAAAAGGTATTTCATTTGATGTTTGAAGAGGAACAAATCAGAATTTTGGAATAAAAAATCTTTTCCTATTCACTGCTACACAGTATAGTCTAGCCAGGATTCTTAACTTCAGGGCTGGACTTGATGGCATTATATGAGAGGTCAGGGAAAATCTGTTTCTTCCCAGGAAGCAATGGGGATTCTAAATGTGAATTAAAAGACATGAGTTTATTCAACTCTTTATAAAGTAACTGTGTAACTAGTGTTTAAATACAGTGTCTTATAGGAGACTAACACCCAAGAGTGGCCAAGATTAGTACCAGGAATTTTGCTCCATGGCTTGGAGGCCAGCCACACATGCTAGGGGGAAAGGGAGCTCAGATAGAAAATGGAGCACCAAATAAAGGGTGTTGGGAGGACCCTCCCAGGATGGGATAAGCATGCTGAAAGTAGACTATAGACCAAACATGATTGCCACTCAATGCCTCTTTTGCAAACCACAACACCCAAAAGGAGAGAGAGAGAGAGAGAGAGAGAGAGAGAGAGAGAGAGAGAGAACAAAAGGGAATGCCCTGCCACAGAGGCAGGGTGGAGTGGGGGGGATGGGGGGTGGGAGAGATACTGGGACCCATGGTGGTGGAAAATGGGCACTGGTGGAGGGATGGGTATTTGATTATTGTATAATTGAAACCCAAGCACAAAAATTTGTAAGTCTACAACTGTACCTCATGGTGTTTCACTAATAAAAATTTTTTAAAAAGAAAAAATTTAAAAAGTGTCTTAATGGAGAGATAGTACAGAACTTAAGGGGCTTACTTGGTGACCCAGGTTTGATCCCCAGCACTGTATATGGCACCCCAAGTCCTGCAATAATGGTCCTCAAGCCCAGAGCCAGGAGTAAGCCCTTAGCACAGATGGGTGAGGCCCCCAATTTTTTATAAATAGTGTCTTGTCACCAAAATTAATCCCACTGTTTGGCATATGATTTTTTCCCTATTGATCAGGCAAGCCTCATCATTTCTTGCCCAGTTTTTTAAGAGCAAAAAGAAAAGGAAAACATTGGGTCAAACATTGCATCAAATATTTTCCTTCTGAGAACTGTAATCAACTCCACTGTGCTCAGCCAGAAGGGTAGGCACTTGATTGTTGAGAAGCAGAGGGGCACTTCTGTGAAGAAAAGTGCACTTTGGGTTCTTGGATATTGATCAGGCGGTCCTCCTGCACAGAGTTTTAAGATGGTCCTGGACCAGTTTCTGACCATGAAAAACCATATCTATAACAGGTAGGGAATTATAGCATTTGATAATTATAGTAAGCCATATCAATAAAACTACAATATGTCTCTTGGACGTCATGCACACAGTCTAAGCAGCACACTTAAGAGACTGAGTATATAGGATTTACAAGTAGGAGCAGAATGATGATCAAAGTCTCTAGAAAACAGCTTTGGACTCAATATTAGGAAACACTTTGTGGTGTTTTGATGCATCAAGTAAAAAGTAAAAGTAAAGGCCCTCCCGTTGATCGTCGATTTGCTCGAGCGGGCCCAGTAACGTCTCCATTGGAGACTTTGTTGTTACTGTGTTTGACATGTGTAATAATCGCCTCATAATTAGTGGTTTCCCTTCCCCTAGATATATTAAACAGAATATAGTTTAACATTAAGCATGACCATGATAGATAATGCTCATGTCTGTGGGAATGTAGTGGTGTGGAGTCAGGAGAAAGGGGGGGTTAAACTTGATACAATGCTATTTAAGTCCTTCTTAATCTTGCAATTGCATGAATCTATGAACTGGTGAAATGATTGACATTTTCTCCTGAGATTCAATGGCTATCTAATTACATTTGCCAACGAACAAACATGGAAGCAACAGAGAGTGAAAGGGGGAAACCCAAGCAAAACAGAGGATCTACTGCCATGAAAGCAACAATCCCAACAATGTTGGAGACACTTGGAGGAAGGGTGTGGTGCTGTATACATAAAACCCTATAAGTATCAGAACTGATGTTTAAAATCTTAAAGATATTTAATGAAAGGATTAATTCCATAAGCAATCTGACTCCTAACAATTTCTTTATGTTTATGTCATTTTTATTTATTACAACAAAATATTAGCAGAGGGGAATACAGTACTTAAAGCAAAGATGGGACTCTGCAGACTTAATACATTCATGATACATAAAAATATACAAACTAAAATCAAAATATAAAACAACTTGCAGTATTAGTGTAAAATTTAGCCACTGCATTAATGTACTACTGCTATTACAAAAATTAGTACTAATTTGACAACTTAACAGAAAATCACTTGCTCTTGAAGCCCGTGTTCTTCCTTAAACACATACTTCTCTCTTTCCCTTTGAGCATCTGCTACAATAAGTTTCGGCAAGCACTGTCTTGCTTCAAAACACCACCAGAAATTTATTACATTGCAGTTGTGATGATTATAGTGAACCTACCTTGGTTAAACCAAAATAATCTCTCCATCTTAAAGTCTTCTGATTACCAAACTTAATTCTTTCAGCAATATTAATTCCTTTTTGCATGCAACACACATATTTTCAGTTTTGAGGGATTTAAGTAGAAATATTTTTTGAAGGATGCAGAAGCTTAATGTCAGTATTGATAGTTGCTGGCTGTTACATAAAAGCATGATCTCTGTTTCACAGGAGGAAACTGCCTGTAGAGGCTAGCACTTGTCACTTCCATGGTATATTTCTCTTTTTAAATCTTCTATGATCCCAGTGAACCAAGACTCATATTTGAATAATTATCACTTGCTTATAAGATGCTAGGGAGAGTATAGCTCAGAGTCTCCTGGTTGTGAAAGCAGTCATCATAAAAAGCACCAAAATTTGTAAGTCTACAACTGTACCTCATAATGTCTCACTAATAAAAATAAAAAAATAAATAAATGAAAACTGCGAAGAGTTTCCAACTTGTACAGAAGTAGAGAGGGTAACATAATGACTCTGTATGTCTCATCACCTAACCTTAACAATGACCAAAAACAGGAATTGTAGCTCAGTGGTAGAGCACTTTACCTTATAGGTATGAGACCCTTGGTTCCATTCCTAGTACTGTAAAAAATAATTCAGTGAATGTGTCCAAGTTACTTTCACTCTATCCTAAACTAACATTTTGTTCCCTTTGCCTTTGATCTCAGTATAAATTAATTTTTATGAGTTTTTAATTTTTATTTGTTATTTCATTAAGGCACTGTGACTTACAAAGTTATTCACAGTTAGTTTTACACATACAGTATTTCAGCACTGATCCTACTACCAATTCAATTTTCTCCACCAGTGTTCCATGATTTTTTTCCCATATTGTCCCACCCCTCACTCCAATATCCCCTCTTGACAGGCTTTCTAAGTTCAGTTGTTAAAGTTTGGGTCTCTTGATTTCAGTGTAGTTGAACGTGTGGTTTGAATATTTAGCTCTATTTTTCCCTAATATGGCCTTTGTACCTGAACCCCCTGACCTTTGATTTTAGTTTTTGAAGTCAAACCCAGGCATTAGACCATTTCTTCTGTAAATATTTTTACTTCCCTTTTTTTAGATGAGACTCTTTTCTAGATTTTATGAGGCCTGCTCTTTTCCTTCAAGTTCTTATATTCTACTGGACAAGAAGTGCCTCCTTCTAGCTTCACTTTTCTTTTACTGTTAGTTGGGGACTTTTAGTTAGATGAGTCTGATATTCTTACCATCTCCTGCTTACGGGGGTCCAAGGTAATTATTTTTTTCTATTTTTCAGAGTGTATTATTACTATTCTTATTAAATATACTTCCAGGACTTGATCACTTGATCACTTTACTTCCCGTTACTCATCAATTTGCTCGAGCGGACACCAGTAATGTCTCCATTCATGCCTGTTGCATGCTAGTGTAGCCCAGTGGCGTCTGTTCATTCTAAGAACATGAAGAGCCTCAAACCGATCGTTCAGGGTCTTGACGAAGAAGTCTTACCATTTCGTAGGGGGGCGGCCATGCGATCTTTTGATGTCCCATGGATTCCAGTCGGTAACAGCTCTAGTCCAGTGGTCATCTCCAAATCGCATTGCGTGTCCAGACCATCTTATTTTCAACGCCTTGGCAAATGAGACAGCGTCCCTGATTCTTGACCATCAACAGAGGTCGGAACTCCGGATTCTTTCTCTCATTTGAATGAATCATGATACTCCAAGCATAGCTCTTTCGATTCCTCTTTGGGAAACCCAAATAGCGTTCTCATCCTGTTTTCGTAGGGCCCAGGTCTCTGCAGCGTATGTCAATGCAGGAAGAACAGTGGAATCAAAGAGATGTGCCCAGAGCCGGAAGTTCTTTGTCCTCTTAGCTATTTCTTTGATGCCTTGAAGGCGTTCCAAGCCGTTCTCTTCCAGGACAGGAATATATTTACATACAGCAAAAATAGATTCCATAAATGCATGTCTTATATCACATATGTGGACTGAATTTTTCAATCTGTTTTGGAGCAACTTAGAGAGAAAGAAATTTTAATATATTGTCATAAAGAATAACAATGTTCCACGTTATTTATTCTGCATCTCCACAATAAAGTGAGAAATAATTCTTATGGTGGAGTAAAGAAAGAGGCGACTGGAGCGATAGCACAGCAGTAGGGTGTACAAGTGGCCAACCCGAGTTCGATTCCTCCGCCCCTCTCGGAGAGCCCGGCAAGCTACCGAGAGTTTCTCACCCGCAGGGCAGAGCCTGGCAAGCTCCCCGTGGTGTATTCGATATGCCAAACACAGTAACAAGTCTCACGATGGAGACATTACTGGGCCCGCTCGAGCAAAGAGTCAAACATTTTTAGTTAAAACCTTGAAGAAAAATGTCATTTAAATTATTTGAATTCAGGGGCTGGAGCAATAGTACAGCAGGTAGAGTATTTGTCTTGCATGCGGTTGGCCCGGGTTCGATACCTGGAATCCCATATAATCCCTACATGCACTGCCAGGAGTAATGACTGTAATGACTTAGTGCAGAGCCAGGAGTAACCCCTGAGCATCATAGGGAAAATAGCTTATATATGATTGGAAACCTTAAAAGGACGAAGGACATAACTCAGCAGTAGAGCACTTACCTTGAAAGTAAAAGGCCCTGCATTCAATCTGGATACTGAAAAATAAAATAAATATAAAAATTAATTATTTTAATTCAATACTCATTCTTTGTATGGAATGAAATGAAATAAACACTTGTTGAATCCAGCTCTAAGCATGTAAATTACAGCTCAGTGATTAACTGAACCAGTAACCTCAACTTTACAGAGCACAGCCTAGAATAAACAAAGAAAATATGCTTTCTGTTGTTCTGTTGAACTTTTTGTTGTTGTTGTTATTATTATTATTATTATTATTATTATATTTTGGCTTTCTGGGGTTTTGTGGATATTTTGTGATTTTTTTTTGTTTTCTGAGATACACCCAGCAGTGTTGAGAGCTTACTTTTGGCTCTGAGTCCAAGGACTCACTCCTTGAGGAGCTTAAGAGACATATAGGGTGCTGGGGATCGAACCCAGGTCTTCCACTTGTAAGGCAAGCTCACTACACAGTACACTGTCTCTCTTGCCCCAGAAAGATACTTTCTGACTTGTTTTTCTTAAAATAAAAAAAATCTTCCCACAGTTAGAATAGATTTTATAAAATCCATATGGCAATAGACCCTTACTTCGTCTTCTAGGAATGCCCAAGAGGTCACTGATAATGGCTTTGCGCTCTCCACTATGTTTATAAACCCCAAAGCAGAACCAGGATCCCAGACTGTAGGTTAATCTAAAAACCAGGGTCCATTTAGCAGAAACGCACATCGAAAGCTATACGAGAAAGAAGTTGTATGTCAGGGTCCAAGATGTCAGCTGAGCGTTTTGGCAAAAAGCAAGCCAATTACACACAAAAACATACACTAGTGCCTCTATCACTCAATAGGATGACAAAAAAGGATTTATCTACCCTTTCTTTAGGTGAATTTTTTGCTAATTATCTAGAGAATAGCCTCCCTCTCCCTAAGAAAAGCTATAAGAGGAAGCTCTAGAGAGTTTGGATGACTTTTAGAATAGACATAAAGAGATAAAGTATAATCTGAATCCAGAGGCACTTATCTAAAGAGAAGACCTTAGTGGAAGCTCAGAGACTGGATGAGTGATGATCCTATCACATCTGTCTTTCATAATCTGAGTCTACTCTAGGTTGTATTGCCAAGCATATGTGTCCTTCAACATTAAAGATAGGACATTGGAGACTCAGTATCCTGAAAAACTCTTTAAGATGAGAGGACTTGGAAAAATTACTAAAGTTAGGATCAAACACCTGCCTTCTCTGAATGCTACTGTTTCCTTGCTCTTCAATTTGTGCCCGCATTTTTCTACTTAAAACTTTCTCTGCAAATCACCAAGTTTCCTTCAAATAACCATCAGTCTTGGTGGAGATTGAGAGAAATCAGTACATGTCTGAAATACTGCCCATGGACTCCTCAGTGAAAGTTCAGGAGCCTTTTAATTAAACATTAACAAACCCAAGAGGTAAAATGGACTTTTACACATTTACATGATATGGGGTACAATATGGAAAAACAAAAGCAGGTCAGTTTGAAGAGAATCTTGGGGCCAGGTTAATAAGCTTATATGTCATTTTAGGCAGTGAGAAGCCTTCCAAAGTTACTCTTGGGAAATTTCTGTAGAAGAGTGCAGTTAAGAGGCCTCTACCACAGGACAGAATTAAGTGCTTTATTAAATAGTGTCAAGACTCTTATTTGATTTGTATATAAGTGGATCAACATCGAGGGTATCACGTTAAGTGAAATGAGTCAGAAAGAGAGGAACAGACATAGAAGGATTGCACTCATTTGTGGAATATAAAGTAACAGAATAGGAGACTAACACCCAACGATAGTAGAGATAAGGACCAGGAGGATTGCCCCACAGCTTGGAAGCCGGCCTCACATGCTGGGAGAAAAGGTAGCTGAGATAGAGAAAGGACCACCAAGTAAAAGATGCTTGGAGAGCCCGCTGAGGATGGGAGATGTGTGCTGAAAGTAGACTGTAGACCGAACATGAGAGCCACTTGATACCTGTATTGCAAACTACAACACCCAAAAGGAGAGAGAGAGAGAGAGAGAGAGAGAGAGAGAGAGAGAGAGAGAGAGAGAGGGGGGGGGGGGGGGAGAGAGAGAGTGCGCGCAAAAGAGAAAGTAACTGCCACAGAGGCAGTGGGGTAGGGGGTGGGGGTGGATGAGGGGGATGGGAGGGACACTGATAACACTGGTGGTGGAGAATGGGCACTGGTGGAGGGATGGGTACTCGATCGTTGTATGATTGAAGCGTAAGCATGAAAGTTTGTAAGTCTGTAACTTTGACTCACAGTGATACATTAAATTAATAAATGAATAAAATTTAAAAAAGAAAAAAGACTCTTATTTGAATAAATTTATGTCATCACTGGAGAATTCTTTGTAACTCCATTTGGGAAGTAGCATAGGAAAGTGGCCTTGGTACTTAGAAAAAGAAGGAATCTGTATGGACTGACACATACAAATTTGAGTTGCTGTGTATCTAAACCAAACAGGAAATATGAGATGAGGCCAATATTGTTATTAATCACCTGGTATATGAGATATGAGTTGTTGGAAAACAGAACAAGAACATGATTTTCTTGGTAAGAAGTCAATAGTGCAACAGCCCAGTCCCCCAATTCTCCTTCCCGCCACACAGCTCTTAAGAAATTCCAGAGACTATTATCAACACTATTTAAAGACTAATGAAGAAAAGCTCTTTTTTCGTAAAGAAACAAAGAGCGGGGTTTGAAAGCAGGTCCAGAGAATGAAAGAGTGGAAAACACTTAGTTCAGTGAAAGGCAAACTCTTCTGGGCAAGATTTTCTTCCCTATTCTTACTATTATCCTACTCTGCTTTCGCAACTTCTAAAGTCTGCTTTCAGTGGCTGTCTGTAGACAGTACTTTGCTAAATGCAGTAGCGTGGTCAACTTGGGACATTTAATAGAAAATAATTTCTAAAATCAGCTAAATTCAAAGCAAGAGACCTTAGACTTACTCGATTCAGTGTTTTGTAGACTTTGGAGTGGATGTCGAAGTTTCTCTCTTTAGCTACACTCATTTGTTAAGAAACTGTCTGGGTTAGTGACCATGGAGACTGTTTCCAGGGAATGAGTTCAAAGAAGGGAACCCAGATCTAGACGGCTGACCTGAGGTTTGGCATTCATAGTATTGCAAAGGGGTTATCTTGCGGTCAGAGAGAGAGAGAGTACAGCAGATACATTTGTCTTTTGGAACATTCCCCCCCAGCCAACTGCTGCTGACACCTAGAACATAACTGCCTCCTTCCTGAGGTTTCCTGCAATATGTCAAGCTGTCCTCTTGTGGCAACTGTGCCTATCTCCACTGAAGGTTTGTGACATTGATGCACTATACCACCAACACGAGTCTCAGTTCACGATGTCAAGCTTTTCGAGGTTCGTTTTGGGTCCAGCCAGAAGACAGATATTTCTTACATGAATGACATCACTCTTCATTCTCCCACTTGGCTAGTGGCTCCTGGGCCTGTCCTCCATTCTGGGGTAGTATATAAAAGGCAGGGCCTTAATCAACATGGAAAGACATTAGTGATTCTAGGAACTTAGTGATTCTGTCCTTGGAAGCTCAAGAACATGGTTGGAAGATAGTCTATCTACTTTTGCACTGTTGAATGTGACTAGAAAGCGACTTCTCTCCCACATTTTCCTGCCTACTCTGGGGAAAGCTTGCCTTTGTGTCCTCTTCAGTGACGATGTCTTCCACGGAAAACAGGTGTCCCTAGGTGGCCCAGGAGATAATGGAAGCATCCAGAGTCCTGGTGTTGGAAGCAGTAACTTTTTTTTATTGAATCACTGTGAGATACAGTTACAAAGCTTTCATGTTTGAGTTTCAATTATACAATGATCAAACACCCATCCCTCTACCAGTGCACATTCTCCACCACCAATATCCCCAGTATACCCTCCCTTTCCTACCCTCCCCTGCTTCCATGACAGACAATTTCCCCTGTACTTTCTCTCTACTTTTTGGAATTATGGTTTGCAATACAGATTTTGGACAAACTGGCAGGCTACCGAATGTAGCCTGCCCACATGGCAGAGTCTGGCAAACTCCCCGTGGCGCACCCAATATGCCAAATACCAGTAACAATGATGGGTCTCATTCTCCTAAAGAGCCTTGAATATAATCTCAGGGCTCGGATGAAGGAGACGTTACTGGGGCCTGCTCGAGGCAATTGACGATTAACAGGATGATTTGTGATTTGTGATTTTGTTAATACAGATACTGAGAGGCTATCACGTTTGGTCCTTTATCCTTCAGCACACATATTCCATCCCAAACGAGTCCTTCAACCATCATTGTCTTAGTGATCCCTTCTCTATTCCAGGGCAGCAGTAACTTAATGGTAGTAGCAGCCTGCAAAGCCAAGAAGCTCCAGCTATCCCAATAAAGCAGGTTCTAAAGCACCACAACAATGAGTCACAGACTAATACTTCCATTCCCTCTCCATGGTAGATATGAATCACTATATCCACGCATAGTGCCCTTGACAATAGAAAATAGGAAAAATTGCTCCTTCTACCTAAACAGGAAAACAGGGAGCCTGACTCCTACAATGGACTTTCCCATTCACTGGGACACACTCAGCAGGAGGAGAAAGCCACTTATCCCTCCCTAGTTTTCAGAAGACATTGCTGTACTTGTTTACGGAACCCCTCCCCCTTACATACAAAGAAGAACATTGGCTCGGGGCTCCAGACATCCTAGTAATACACTTGCTTCACCAATTTTTAGTTTATTTAAAAGAATTTTTAATTAAGAATCCATCATTTACAAATTTTTTTCATAATAGAGTTGTTAATTATTTCAGGAATACAATGTTCCAACACCAATCCCACCACAAGTGTGCCCTCTTCCATGGGGTCCCCAGGTTACCTCTGACCCTGCAGTCTTCCTCCTTTGCTGGCACATAATACATTTATTTTATATTGCTTGCTCCAACAAAACTTAAAGGAGAGTATAAAATGGAAATATAAAAAAAGAAGTCAAAAAGGGCTGGATCGGGGCTGGAGCGATAGCACAGCGGGTAGGGCGTTTGCCTTGCACGCAACCAACATGGCCGATACAGGTTGGATTCCCGGCACCCCATATGGTCCCCTGAGCACCACCAGGAGCAATTCCTGAGTGCATGAGCCAGGAGTAACCCCTGAGCATCGACAGGTGTGACCCAAAAAGCAAAAAATAAAAAAAATTTAAAATATTTAAAAAAATTTTTAAAAGGGGCTGGATCAATAATACAGAGGATAAGGCATTTGGTTTGTATGCCAGGGATCCAGGTTCAATCCTTGGCATCTCTTATGGTCCCCACCCAGCATGGCCAGAAGTGATTCCTGAGTGCAGACCCTGGAATAATCCCTCAGAATTCCTGGGTGTGGCCCCTCAAAAAACAACCAAACAAAATGACTTCATTAAAAATGTTCATAAGAATCCATTTGTAATGATTGATTGCCATATGATTTTAACCTATGTAAATAAATTTGAATCATCTAATACAGTAAAATATAATGCCTATTCTCATTTTAACTCTGGCATCTAAAATATATCACATTAAATTTTATTTTGCACTTGGATTTTATTTTGCAATTATCATGCATTTTCTATCATAAAGATTTTTTAAAATTCTATGCTCAACAGCACAGACCCAGAGAAGGCTGGACCCTGCCTCCTTTGAAAGAAGCTCCAGCAGGACCAAAGGCCGAGAAAGAAATCCAAAAGGAGCATCAACTACTGTCAACTCTAGCCCCTAGAAAGGAACTTTTTTTTAAAAATTTTTATTAGTGAAACACCATGAGGTACAGTTGTAGATTTACAAATTTTTGTTCTTGGGTTTTGATTATACAATGATCAAATACCCATCCCTCCACCAGTGCCCATTTCCCACCACCATGGATCCCAGTATCCCTCCCACACCCATCCCCGCACCCCACCCTGCCTCTGTGGCAGGGATTCCCTTTTGTTCTCTCTCTCCTTTTGGGTGTTGTGGTCTGCAAAAGAGGCATTGAGTGGCAATCATGTTCAGTCCATAGTCTACTTTCAACATGCATCTCCCCTCCTGGGAGGATCCTCCAAACACCCTTTATTTGGTGCTCCTTTCTCTATCTGAGTGCCCTTTCCCCTTGAATGCCCGGCTGGCCTCTAAGCTATGGAGAAAGGGACTTTAACCTAGGTAGAAAATCTCCCTCCTTTTCTCTCTCCCTCCCTCCCCTCCTTCAAACCCTTCAAATAAAGCCTGCTCTTTATTTCAAAAAATCTATGCAAATACATTTTGGAGTTTATAAGAAATAGGTAAAACTTACAAATGTGAAATTTAGTTCACCATTTCCCCAACCTTCTCAACTCCCTTGTCCATTAGTAGCAACAAAATGAAAAATTCTAGATGTGAATGAATCAAATTATGTTTTCTCTGTGTCTGTCTTTAAGCTGTCAAGTGATACTGAAAAAAAATTCACATTTTGCTCACATGGGTACTATGGATATTACTATATATTACCTGATATATATATATATAGTATATCAATGTGGCCTACTATTATCCTAATGTTTTGCTCTCCCTTGATTTATAATATTTTTATTGTTTTAAATTAATTTTTGGTAGTTTAGATAACATTATTTCAATATTGTTAATGTTTATAGTATAAATGTTCAAAGTTATTGCATTGGACCACCACCAAAGTGCCCAATGCATGATGATATTTTTAAATACCCTTATTTTTTTAAAAATTTTTATTAGTGAAACACCATGAGGTACGGTTGTAGAATTACAAATTTTTGTGCTTGGGTTTCAGTTATACAATGATCGAATACCCATCCCTCCACCAGTGCCCATTCTCCACCACCACCAGTCCCAGTATCCCTCCCACCCCCCATCCCCCCATCCCACCCTACCACTGTAGCAGGGCATTCCCCTCCGTTATCTCTCTCCTTTTAATATCCTTATTTTTCAAGCCTTCAACGAGCGTCACTAATTTCTATTCACTTTAGATGACTGAGCCTCCCGTTTCACAGTGAAAAAAAAATCATTGTATACCATTGTACATTTGGATTGTTTCCATATTCTGGATATCGTACTAAGCATTTCAATGAACTGCTTAGTATGAGTGGTGTGGGTGTGCATACATATATGCATTTTTTTCAGATTAGTAGGGGTTTCCTTTTTTGAGGGGGACAGTGGTTGGGGTCAAGAAGTGGAAATTCTAAGTCATATGGTATTTCTGTTCTTAGGTTCTTTTGCAGTTCTTTATTTGGGGGCCTCATGTGGTCATGCTCAGGAGTTACTCCTGGCTCTGCAGTCAGGAATCATTCCTGGCAGTGCTCAGAAGACCATATGTGATGACAGTGATTAAATCTAGGTCAGCTGCTTGCAAGGCAAGAGTCTTATTTGCTGTATTATCACTATAGCCCTCTGTTATTAGTTTTTAGAGAAATTGTCATAATGTTTTCCATAGATGCTGATCCAGACAGCAATGGATTAGGGTCCCTTTAAAATCACATCCCTAAAACATTGGTTAGTTTCAGTGGTTTTGTAAGATGATACCTCATTGTTGTTTTTTATAATAAGAGATGGTGTACAATTTTACATACGTTTACTGGCCATCCACATTTTCTCTTTATGGATTTTCTGTTCATCTCCTCTATCCTCATTTCTTTATGGGGCTATTGATTTCTTTGTGGATGCTTTATTACTTTGAGTATTAGTCCTTTAGCCCATGTACTGTGTGTGAATATCTTCTCCCATTCAACAGGATATCTTTTCATTTTAGCCTGAGTTTCTTTGGCCATGTAGGAACTTTTTCATTTACTGTTGACTTGAGCATGGAAATGTATTTAGTAGAGTTATATATCTCCACAATAGTTTGATGTTTAAATTAGGTAATGTTGATTTAGAAGACTCTATTGGTTTTAGAGTTACAATTTCACACCTCTTCAAAAATGTATGTTACTATACTACTCCCACTAGTCAAGTACAAACAACTTTCCAACCACTATCTATTGGATTCCTCCCACCCACTTCTTCCACACCTTTCCTCTCTGGTAACCTTTTTTCTATAATCAGAGCCCAATGATTTTGTTCCAAATGCATTTGACTTTTTTTCTTTATTTCTTTATGTCTCAACATATGAAAGAGACCTTCTAGCATTTGTCTTTCTCCTTCTGACTTATTTTGCTTAGCAGAACAACTTCCAGTTTCATCCATATTGTAGCAAAAATCAAGGTTCCATCTTTTCTTATAACTGTGTAGTAGTATTCTATCATGTGTACATATACCATATCTTTATTCATTCATCTGCCATTGTCAATTGGGTTGTTTCTACATCTTGGCTTCTTTAAACCTTGTATAGGTAGATTTTTAATATTTAGAGACAACCTCACACTTTTTCATGTAAATTTATTAAAGTGATAATAAGTTAATATTATTCCATTATCTATGGACTCTTTTCCACTGGAATGAAGTTCCTTGAGGGCAGGGACCCTGTCAGTATTCTTACGGTCACATTTTCATTTATGAAAATATCAGTGCCTGTCAGACCTATATAAATATTGGTTCAATTCATTAATGCCTGGAGACTTAATGCTCTAATCAGAAGGGCCTAGAATGAAAAATAACAGGTATATAGAGAGAATTTCAATCTTTCCCATAAAATGAGCTTCTCAGAGTATTTTTGGTTAAGTTAGAGAGGAAGAAAAGCAAACACAAATATTTTCAGCAATTCTTCAGATAAAATAATTGAAAGTAGAGTAGAAAACAAAACACATGGTCTCATATGTCAATATACCAACGGAACAAGGGTTGTCAAGAGAGAAGCAATGATAGACAAAAGGAGATAAATAAAACCCCCAGACTTAGAATTGAAAGCAACTTTGAAAATGCATACTTTATCTAAAAGTAGTAGCTCTTATCAAGGATAAGGCAGAGTGTGATATGAGGAAAACAAATACCCAGGTTTTAATGCTCAAGTCTAATGAAAGACCAATGTTCTGCATATGCTGCTTCAATCAATGTTTGTTTTATGAATGAAAGAAGAGATGATATTTTCTCCTTGGGAGGAGAGCAGCAAGCATCTAGTTTCTATGAAGTTCTAGGATTATGTGGATTTTGGAAGAGACCTAGAATTCAATTTCTATCAGTTATAGGTGACTGGAAGATACTCAGCCCCTATTCACCATCCATTATATATAATTCCACAGCACTTGATCCAACTCACTGATTCTTGGTCATCCCATCAGATACCTCCTTACATCTGTTATAGCCACCCACCTACCTAATTTACTGGATCTGATGTGAGACCTTATCTAGTTCTTATGCTAGAAAATTCCTAGAAATTTTAGAGTTTCTTATCAACTCCCAGCTGACACAGAAAAAATTAGAGTAACTTAACATTCTAAAATTGTTTCTAGTCTCTATCCATTATTCAATAAATATCTACCTAAATGAATACAATCTATCACTTCCATCCCAACCTTCATCCTATACTCACAATTTACATGTGAAGAAATCAAGACCTAGAGAATAGAAGGCATTTGTCTAAGTTCCATAGTAAAAGAGCTGGAACTAGAATCCCAATACCTGGCTTAGTACTGCCCACCATCTTTGCAGTATTGCCTCCCTAAATTGCTTGCTTTCTCCATTGACTCTGACTTCTACTTTCTAAAGGCATGTTTTTGAAATCACTCTTACTCTTTTTTTTATTTTTTTCAAAATTGAATCACCGTGAGATAGAGTTACAAAGCTTTCATATTTGAGATTCAGCCATATAATGATTGAACATCCATCCCTCCACCAATCCACATTTTCCATCACCAATGTCACCAGTATTCACGCAATGTCCTCACCCTACCTCTATGGCACACAATTTTCCCAATACTCTGTCTCTACTTTTGGGCATTATGGTTTTTTTCAGGCATGTTTTAAAAAGGTACTGTTTAGGCATTTTTTCATTTACAATGTTGTTAAAAATAGTTTGGCAGTTTCTATGAGGCAAATATTACCCTGATACTCAAAGAAGACAGAGATACCACAAAAAGGAATATTACAAACCATTTTCCAGATTAATACAGATGCAAAGATTCTCAACAAAATGTTGACAAATAGAACCCAACAATTCATCAAAAGGATCGTATACCATGACCAAGTAGGTAGGATTCATCCTAGGGATGGAAGGATTGTTTAACATGTGCAAGTCAATCAGCATAATACTCTATCAATAAAAGAAAAGATAAAAACCATATGACTTGTATCAATATATGCAGAGAAAGCACTTGATAAGATTCAGCACCCATTTATTTATTTATTTATTTATTATTAGTGAAACACCATGAGGTACAGATGTAGACTTACACATTTTTGTGCTTGGGTTTCAGTTACACAATGATCAAGTACCCATCCCTCCACCAGTGCCCATTTTCCACTACCACGGGTCCCAGTATCCCTCCCTCCCACTCCCCACCCCCACATTCCACCCTGCCTCTGTGGCAGGGCATTCCCTTTTGTTCTCTCTCTCCTTTTGGGTGTTGTGTTCTGCATTGAGTGGCAATCATGTTTGGTCTATAGTCTACTTTCAGCATGCTTCTCCCATCCTGGGAGGATCCTCCCAACACCCTTTATTTGGTGCTCCCTTCTCTATCTGAGCTGCCCTTTCCCCTAGAATGCCCGGCTGGCCTCAAAGCCATAAAGTAATCCTCCTGGTACTGATCTCGGCTATTCTTGGGTATTAATCTCCTATTTTGTTACTTTATGTCCCCCAGATGAATGCGATCTTTTTACGTCTATCCCTCTCTTTCTGACTCATTTCACTTAGCATGATACTTTCCATGTAGTACCACTTGTATGTAAATTTTATGACTTCCTCTTTTCTAACAGCTACATAGTACTCCATTGTGTAGATGTACCAAAGTTTCTTTAACCAGTCATCTGTTCTCGGGCACTCAGGTTTTTTCCAGATTCTGGCTATTTTAAAGAGTGCTGCAATGAACAAACAAGTCAGCACCCATTTATGATAAAAACTCTCAACAAAATGGAAGCTGAAGAAACTTTAATCAATATAGTCAAAGTCCTCTACCACAAGTCCAAAGCAAGCATTATTCTCAATGGGGAAAAACGAAAAGCGTTCCCCCTAAGATAAGGCACAAGACAAGGGTGCCCACTCTCACGATTCCTACTCAATATACTACTTCCAGTACTTGCGATAGCAGTTAGGCACTTAAGATATCAAGGACATCCATATTGGAAAGGAACAAGTCAAGCTTTTGCTTTTTGCAGATGACCTGATACTATACTTAGAAAATCCTAAAGAATCTACAAAAAAAAGCTCATAGAAAACAATAGACTTGTTTAGCAAAGTGGCAAATTAAAGAATCAATACTCAAAAGTCCATGGCCTTCTATATACAAATAATGAAAAAGAAGAAAGAGAAATCAATAAAACAATCCTGTTCACAATCATGCCTCAGAAAATCAAAAACCTCAGAATCAGCTTAACTAAAGAAGTGAAGAAACTCTACAAAGAAAACTACAAAGCACTACTTCAAGAAATAAAAGAGGACACCAGGAAATGGACACACATCCCCTGCTCATGGATCAGGAGGACCAAATTGTTAAAATGGCAGCACTCCCCAAAGCATTATACGGATTCAGTGCAGCCCATATAAGGGTATCCATGACATTTTTCAAAGAAATAGATCAAACACTTCCAATATTTATTATGATACAACGAACCCCCACGAATAGCTAAAGCAATCCTTGGGGGAAAGAAAATGGGAGGCAACACATTCCCCAACTCCAAACTGTACTACAAAATGGTAGTAATTAAAAAAGCATGGTATTGGAGTAAAGACAGACATGCAGATCAATGGATCAGAGTTGAATATCCCGAGACTCACCCTCAAATATATTATCACCTAATATTTGATAAAGGATCAAGAAATGTGAAATGGAGCAAAGAGTGCTGGGGAAACTGGACAGCTAAATGCAGAAAAAAGAAAAATGAACTCAGACCTATTTCTAACACCAGACACAAAAGTCAGATCAAAATGGATTAAATATCTCAATATTAGACCTGCATCCATAAGGTACCTGGAGGAAAATTTGGGCAGAATCCCCTGTGACATTGAAGCTAAAAGACATCTTCAAAGATGAAACACCAGAGTTGGAGCAATAGCACAGTGGGTAGGGTGTTTGCCTTGCACATGGCCGACCTGTGTTAGATTCCCAGCATCCCATAAGGTCCCCCAAGCACCGCCAGGAGTGATTCCTGAGTGTGCAGTAATAACCCCTGTGCATCGCTGGGTGTGACCCAAAAAGAAAAAAAAGATGAAACGCACTGTCCAAGTAAGTGGTTGCATAGATAAACAAGTAGGACTATATTAAACTAAAAAGCTTCTGTACCTCAAAATAAACAGTGATCAAAATACAAAGACAGCTCACAGATTGGGAAAAAAAACATCCCTCTGATAAGGGGTTATTATCTAGGATATATAAAGCATTGGTAGAACTTTGGAAGAAAAAAACACTCAACCCCATCAGATTACATTCATCTGGGGAACATAAAGCAACAAAATTCGAGACTAACACCCAGGAGTGGCCGAGATTAGTACCTGGAATTTTGCTCCATGACTTGGAGGCCAGCCACATGTGCTAGGGGAAAAGGAAGCTCAGATAGAGAAGAGAGCACCAAATAAAGGGTGTTGGGAGGATCCTCCCAGGATGGGAGAAGCATGCTGAAAGTAGACTATAGACCAAACATGATTGCCACTCAATGCCTCTTTTGCAAACCACAACACCCAAAAGGAGAGAGAGAACAAAATGGAATGAACTGCCACAGAGGCAGGGTGGAATGGGGGGGGTGGGGGGTGGGAGGGATTCTGGGACCCGTGGTGGTGGAGGATGGACACTGGTGGAGGGATGGGTACTTGATCATTGTATAACTGAAACCCAAGCGCAAAAATTGAAGTCTATAACTGTATCTCATGGTGTTTTACTAATAAAAAATAATTTAAAAAAATAAAATGAAAGATGGTCTCCAGAAAAAAAAGTGGGAAGAAGATATTAACAGAAACTTCCTCAAAAAAGAAATACAAATGACAAAAATACACATAAAAATGCTCTACATTGCTAATCATGAGGGGGATCGAAATCAAAACAGCAATGAGATGCCATCTCATTCCACAGAGACAGGCACACATCAAAAAGAACAAGAGCAAGCAGTGCCGGTGTGGATGACTCTCCTTTATTGTTGGTGGGAATATCCACTAGTCCAGCCTTTTGGGAAATAATATGGGCATTCCTCAAAAACTAGAAATTGAGCTTCCATATGACCCAGCAATACCACTTCTGGGAATATATCCCAGAGCCCCAAACACAGAAGAAATGCAATCTGCCCTTCTATGTTCATCACAGCTCTACTCACAGTAGCCAGATTCTGGAAACAACCCGAGTGCCCGAGAACAGATGACTGATTAAAGAAACTATGGTCCATCTATTCAATTGAATACTACACAGCTGTTATGAAAAATGAAGTTATGAAATTTGCTTATAAATGGATGAACATGGAGAGTATCATGCTGAGTGAAATGAGTCAGAAGGAGAGAGACAGTCATAGAATGATTGCACTCATTTGTGAGATTAAAAAAAAAACATTATATGAGAGTAATAGCCAAGGACAGTAGAAACAAGGGCCAGGAGGATTGGTCCACGATTGGAAGGCAGCCTCAAGTGCTGGGGAAGAAGACAATTGGAATAGAGAAGGCATCACTATGACAAAGGTAGTTGGAAATGATCACTCTGGATAAGAACTGTATGCTGAAAATAGGTCAAGGAACAAACGTGATAACCTCTTCAGTATCTGTATTGAAAACCTCAAAAGGAGAGAGAGCGTGTGAGAGAGAGAGGGAAGCAGGGAGAATAAAAGTGCCTGCCATAGAGACAGGATGGGAGGATGGGCGCTGGGAGGGAAAGTGGGGGAATGGTTGTTTGGAAATGGGGGGGTATCAGAACATTGTATGACTGAAATCCGACCATAAACAGCTTTGCTTATGGTCACACACACAACACAATTTTTTAATCCACTCATTTAGGATTGGACATTTGTCATTCTTTCCTCCTCCATAATACCAAGATCCAATTATTGTTGTTGTTTGTTATTATTATCACCACCACTATTACTCTTTTGGCTACAGACTTTATTTTATTCCTCCCTTCCCTGTGTTAATATTATTGTTGTATTGACTAGGGATTACACACATCCTTAGCACATAAGGTTGTACTGCTCATACACTGGCTCACAAAGTTCACTAAGGTTTCAGATTTTAGTTGTGGTACTTACACACATTCTGGTGAGTGTCAGCCAGAGTCACTGTGGTACTCACACATGTGTTCGCTAAGGATTATACTCGGGGCACAGTGATTACACATCTTTTTTGTCATAGTGCTTGCTGGCAGTTGTCCACCTCTAGTTTTAGTGCTTGCACTCATCTAGCTATGATGTGACAAGAAGTTGCTTGCAGTGCCAGAGGTCACAGATAGCAGAGCTGCCAGACATAAACAGCAGAGCTTCCGGGATCACACTTGGCACGTGTGGGCAGCTTTGGGAATCAAGCTCACAGCTGAAAGCTTGCAAAGCATTTGCCCTAGTCACTAAATCATATCCCGACCGCCTCACATACTGAAATTTTAATAGATTCCTCTAGCCTTGTTGTTTGTCCTCTGCCCTCCAATTATCACCTCAGAATATTTCCCACTTAATAAAGAGGCTCGGTATCTTTGGGAGGAGGTATTAGCAATGTCAGAAAAAGTCTTTAAGTTGATTAAACAATACATGAAGTGGGGTGAGCAGGTTCTACAATCACTACAATCACCAGTAGCACTTGTGCATCATTTAAAGAAAGGATTGCAGGTCTCTGGAAAGTTGGTTAAGGTACTAGTCACTTTCTATGTACACTTGTCCTTCAATGATACAGAAATACTCATTTTCGTCATTTAAGAAATAAATGTTACATTTTTAATTCCAAAGTTTTAAAGAACCAGTTGTTTGTTTGCGTAACTTACGCAAACAAGATGAGAACGCTATTCAGGTCTCCCAAAGAAGAATAGAAAGAGCTATGCTTGGAATATCACATTTCACTCAAATGAGAGAAAGAATCTGGTGTTCTGACATCCGCTGACGATCAAGAATCAGGGACGCTGTCTCATTTGCCAAGGTGTCGAAAATCAGATGGGCTGGTCACGTAATGAGATTTAAAGACGACCGCTGGACTAGAGCTGTTACCGACTGGATTCCACGGGATGTCAAAAGACTGCGTGGCCGCCCATTTACCAGATGCTCAGACTTCTTCGTCAAGATCATGAACGATCGGTTTGAGGCCCTTCATGTTCCCAGAGCGAACAGATGCCATTGGGCTACACTAGCACGCGACAGGAACAAATGGAGATGTTACTGGCGCCCGCTCGAGCAAATCGACGACTAATGGGAAGTTAAGTGTTTAAGTGAAAGAACCAGTTTAAATTCCCTGGAAATAAAAGTAAATTCCAGGTTGATCAGAGATATAAACGTGAACGTTAAAACCATAAATACATAGAACTCATAGGTGACTATTTTTATAATCTTCAAGTTCAGAGAGCAATCTTTTCTAGTATGACTTTCAAAGGCACAAACAATAAAGTAAAATATTGCTCTATTTTGTTCTGTATAAATCGAAAACTTTTGCACAGCATGGAAAAACAGAAAATTATGAAAAATTACAGCTTGCTTGGCAAAAAGATCTTAATATTTATAATAATTAAGATATAGAAGAAAAAGAAAATGAATAAAGAATCTGAATAGAAAAGTCATTAACATTCAATAAATATTTTAAAAAATTGAAAATACTGATAATAACTGAAATCTGAAATTATTAGAGAAATATGCTGTTGGTGTGAGTATAGATTAGTGAAAATTTTCTGCAAGGTAACCTGGCTAAGTATATGGATCAGACAAGGACTCAAAGAGTTTTTTATTATAAAAAAAGGTGCTTTTATTTTTAGTGCTTTTAGCCAATTTCAATTCAAGTTGGTGTACCAATTTAAAGGAATATGACGGATTTGTAAAAATAAGATAGACAGCTCTAGTAAGTAATAGTGAGTAATATCTTTATGAAATTATAAGTGAGAAAATCAGGTCACAAGAATAAGGTGCATATAATCTCTCTCGTTCATGAAAAATGTTAATTTGCACATTAGTATGTCTGTACCTATAAAAAAAATTTTAGCCATGGTTCCTAGCCTGAGATTCTAACATCTGATTTTCATGGTTCTCTTTGTCAGTGCTTTTTTAATGAAAATGCTTTTAAATTGTAAAAATATTTACTCCACTCTATGTAGCAAACCTTTTATAGTGCACATTTGTTCAGGTACAGTTCTAAGAACTTTATAAATACTAATTCATTTACCAAGAAAAGAAATGTACGAAAGCATTTCCATGTGGGGGGTAGAGCGCAGAGAGACTGTGTCAGAGAGGGATGCTGGATAACATGAGATTCATACAGAAGAAACTCGCTATCTCCTTTTAGTGACACAAGAAGGTCAGCAGGTCATGGGAGCCCCACTCCTTTGCTTTTCTCTGGTTCCTTTTAATGATGGGACAACTAATTAGCCATTAAGGATTAGTCAAAGAGGGCTTAAGCAGAGGAGCATGCTGGTGCCAGAGAGGGAGCTTTCAGTTATACAGACCAGGGTTTCATTTTGGAATCCGGTTCTTAAGAGCTTGTCATTTAAGACAGTTTGTTTCATTTTCCGGAGCCTCTATTTTTTCATCTGAAAAATGTGAAGGGGAAAGTTATCATATCACAAAATCTTTTTTCCCTACATTTGAAGTCCTTTGATTTTGCGTCTCTTGTTTTTTTTATAAAGAAAAGAAATCCGTTTTTGAGGTAACATTGGTTTATAACATTTCCTGAGTTTCAGGTGCACAGAATTATTTGATTCCATATACACTACATCACAATCAACACCAAAAGTCAATAATTTCCGTCCACCACCATACAGGAATCCTTGTATCCATTTGCCACCCCAACAACCCTTTTCCTCTAGTAACTATCACTCTATTTTCTATCACTCTATTTTCTCTATCTGTTTTTGTTTCTTCATTGTCTTTGTTTCCTTATCATTTCACATATGAGTTAAATCATGTGGAAATTGCCTTTGTTCTTCTGATTTATTTCACTTAACACGATCCCCTCTAGTTTCACCCACATTCTCTCAAATTGCAAGATTTCATTTCTATCTGAGAGATGTTTCATTGTGTACCCATCACTGGGCACTTTGGTTGTTTCTCTCTAACTTCTCCTCCGATTCCTCCTTCCACTTCTCTCTGGTAGCCACTTTATTTTTCCCGGACTGAGAGTTAGTTTTGCTGTGCTTTGTTAGTTCATTTGTTTTAGCTATTTATATTCTATATAAGAAAATCCACCCAACAGTCTTACTCTTTCTAACTTATTTCACGTAGAGTAATCTCGCCAAATTCAATTCATGTTGTTGTAACTGTACAATTATATCCTCTTTATTATCTGCCCATTTTATTTATTTATTTTAGATTCTATAGACCAATTAATGTTATACAATGATCAAGTACCCATCCCTCCACCAGCGCCCATTTTCCACCACCACGGGTCCCAGTATCCCTCCCACCCCCCATTCCCCCCATCCCACCCTGCTTCTGTGGCAGGGCATTCCCTTTTGTTCTCTCTCTCTCCTTTTGGGTGCTGTGGTTTGCAAGAGAGGCATTGAGTGGCAATCATGTTTGGCCTATAGCCTACTTTCAGCATTATCTGCCCATTTTAAAATCAACTTTGACGTTAAGTTGCTTATATGTTTTGGATATTAACTCCTTTCAAATTCATGAAAAAAGTTGCCCTTTCATTTTACTGATGGGTTTTTTCACTCTGCAGAAGCTTTTTTGGTTGGATGTGGAGCTCCTCTTGTTAATTTTTTGGTTTGTTTTCCTTGTTTTTGAGACAAATCCACAAAGACCTCACTAAAGCTGCTGTTGAAGAGCTTATACACCATGTTTTCCTCTATGTACTCTAGTAAATCTATTTTGAACTAGTCTGTGTGCATAATGTAAGACAGAAACCCAGTTTCATTCGCATATGTAGTTGTTCAGTTTTCCCAGAAACATTAATTGAACAAGAGACGTTCCTTTCTCCACGTATGCTTTTGGTTCCTTTGTTGTTACTTAGTTTCTATGTATGCCGGCTCTTATTTCTAATCTCTGTTATGTTGCTCTATGTAATTTTTTATTCAAATATGAAACTGCTTTGTACTATAATTTGAAGTTAGGGTGCCTAAGAAAGTGACAACTATATTTTTGTTTTCTTTTCTCAGGTTACTTTTGCCATTTGTGATATTTTACAGTTCCATAAAACATCTAGATTGCAATATTTCTGTGAAAAATACCATGGAAGATTTTCCTATATTAAAAAAATATAAGGGTTGCATTGAATCTTTAGACTGTTTTCAGCAAAATGTTCCTTTAGCTCTCAAAATTCACAAATACAGAATATTTTGTCCATTTTTATGTATTTTTTTCTATTTATTTCAACGATATTTGGGGTTTTTTTTCATTTGTTTTGTTGGGCGTGATGATGCTTAGGGATTACTCTTGGCTCTTTGCTCAGGAAAAACTCCTTCTAGTGCTCAGAGAACTATATGAGGTGCCAGGAATTTAAATCAGGGTTGGCCATATGTTGGGCAAGAGCTTTACTTCAATATTACTCTCCAGCCTCAACTACATGTCTTTTTTCTTTAGAGAAGGGCTTTTTTGGTTAAAACACTGTGGTTTACAAAGTTATTCATATTTGAGTTTTAGACACACAATATTCCCTCCCCCATTGATCCCAAATTCCCTCCAATATTTCACCCCCTCCATCCTGCCCTCTTGACAGGCACCCTTCTAAGTTCTGCTATTAAAGTTTGGGTCTGGGTCTCTTGATATTCCTATCTCTTTTGTTCACTATGCTTTACAGTTCTCAGTATAAAGGTCTTTTACCTCCTTGGTTAAACTTTTACATATGTATTTTTGCATTTTGATGCTTTTAGAAATGAGACTTTAAACATTCTCTTCCTGACAGTTTATTCTTTGCATATGGAAATGCAGCATATTTTGGCATTGTAATTTTTTAACGGTATCTTCACTGCATGTCTTTTTTTCTTAGAGGGTTCTTTGCTGTTCTGGGGTTTGAACTGAGCTCATACAAGGCAAGTGCTCTACTGCTGAGCTATGTCCATGACTCTGTATCAGCTTTTCTTGTGGAAGCTTTCAGGTTTTTTATGCACACCATAATGTCATCTGTAAAGAGTATCAATTTTACTTGTTCCTTTTCAGTTTGGATCCCTTTTATTTCTTTTTTTTGCCTCATTTCTCTGGTTGGGACTTTCAGTACTCTGTTTGATACTAGTTTGAGACTTTGGATATCTTTGTGGCTGGTCTAAGAGGAATGGTTTTTGTTTTGCTAATGTCGAATATTATGTTGACTGTGTGTTTGTTGCATATGACTCTTACTAAGTTGTCGTGTGTTTCTTCTATGCCCATTTGTTGACAATTTTTTTAATCTTAACTGGATATTGAATCTTACCATTTCTTTCTTTGCATCTATTAATCTGATCACATTATGTTTATCATTTATTTTTAATGTGATATAACACATTAATTGATTTGTGTATTTTGAACAAAACTTGAGGTTCTGAATATTGTATGTTTCAAATGTGCTTTGTTTGGTTTTTTTTTTTTTTGCCCTTTCAGATCAGCCAGTCCTGGGAAAACCATCAATAAGCAGGGTGTTTTATTTTTACTTGGATAATTAACTGGCCAGAAATATCTTTGAGGGTAGAACACCTTTGAAAATTAGCAGCAAATTCAAATTTTTTCTGAGTCCTCTCCACTTCAGTCTCACAGTGTCCAAGAATTTCTTTTTCTCATCAACTCCTCCAAATTTTAACCTCTTCCTATCTCCTCCATCCACCTGTACTTTTGAATAAATGCCAAGATTTTCAGGAAAACGCATTGCTCAGAGGTCATGCCATGAATTTAACTTGGATCCACCTAAGGACAGTCTGGATACTTGAATTTAGCAATGGCATGAATTTCTTTTGCCTTTTTTTATGGTGGGGGGAGGGTGGACAAAACTAGCCAGGCTATGGTCTTATTCATTGGTCTGCACTCAGGGATCACTCGTGACAAGCTTGAAGGGCTATATAGGGTGCCAGGGATCAAATCCAGATCAGCCACATGCAAGGAAATGCCCTATGTGCTGTACCATCAATTTGACCCGGGAGGTTCTTTAGATAGAAGCATGAGTTCTAGAGTTTTTCTGCCCACTGTTCTGATCATCCTTGTCCTAATTAATAATTAATAATTAATAATTCTGCTAACAGGACAGTTTAACCTGTCTAGATCTTGGTTTCCTCATATCTAAAATGTATAAATTAATACGGTTTCTAAAATAAATTTCTTGACCAATGCTAAGGCATAATAAGAACACTAAAGTGGTAACTTGTATAGTATCATTCCTATAAAACATGGGAACAAGAGAAAATTAGAAGCTTGAAAACTATCTATAAGCCTGGTGACTACCCAACATCATCATGTAAGAAGGACTGAAGTAATAGTCAAGACTGAAAAAAAAATTGTTCATAAGGCCATTTTTTGGGGGGGAAAGGAACAGATATTAGTGACTTGCTGTAACTGGTGCTGGCAAATTCCCATTGTCAGATGACTATGTTATAAAATATGGTCAAGCAAAAGGAAGCACTAGAGAGGGCATCAAATTCTGATAGGTAGATTAGAGTTGAGAAATTGTGTATTCCTCCAATTGTAACTCAGTCCAGTGAAAATAGTACTTGTGTCTGCTTGCTACTCTACTTGTATTCCCAACCAAATTCCTAACATATAGTAGATGCTTAATTTTAAAATGTTGGTTAAATGGATGAATGAGTGAATGGTTGGTTCCCAAAAGATTAAATAAGAAAGGTATTGTGGGTACCCGTGATATAGTACAATGGGGAGGGCATTTGCTTTATACAGTCAACCCGGGTTCTATCCCCAACATTCCATCTATACCCCAGTACCGCTAGAAGTGCAGAGCCAGGAGTAACACCCGAACATTGCCAGATGTGACACAAAAAACACACACACAAAAAGAAACAAATTGGCTTAGATAAAAGGGGGAAGATATTGTGTGTATCTGTGTTCCTGTTGGATTAAGTTCAATACTTCAAACACTAATAAATCACTTATTTTCTTCTAGGTCATATAACACAAGCAAAAAGTCTATGCCTTATATAATCTCCCTCAAAAGCCTTTTTCTAAAGGATTAAAAACTTAAAAAAGAAAAGAAAATTTAAGGGGCTGGAGAGATAGGACAGCAGGTAAGGTGCTTGTCCAACTTGTCCAACAATCCTTGGCACCCCATATGATCCTCTGAGCCCCTCCAGGAGTGATTGCTGAGTGTAGAGCCAGGAGTAAGCACTGAGCACAACCTGGTGTGGTCCCCAAACAAGAAAATAAGAAAAGTAAAAGGGAAAAAAATTAAAACTTTTTTATTGAATCAATGTGAGGTAGACCCTTATAGGTTATCAAGAAAACCCTTTACCTACTTTCAACCCTCAGGTCTTGAAAAGGGAAATTTTTATGGATTATTAGTTTATTGCTTGTTTGGAGGTTCTAGCACGGGAGCGCAACTACTCGTATACCCTCGACCGAAGACCAGTCCGTCTCTATTCAAGGAAGGCCGTCCTCTTCGACCGAGCGCGCAGCTTCGGGAGGGACTCACATGGAGCGGTGAGGGAGGAAGGGGACACCCGCCTAGCCAGCCAGATCAGCCGAATCAACCCTGGTGATCAATGGGGTGACAGATGTCGCAGCCAGATCGCCCTCACATTATTGTCACAGCAGAGTCTGGCAAACTCCCCGTGGCGTACCCTATATGCCAAATACCAGTAACAATGATGGGTCTCATTCTCCTAAAGAGCCTTGAATATAGCACTTTCTTAAAAATCTCAGAGCTAGGATGAAGGAGACGTTACTGGGGCCTGCTCGAGGTAATTGACGCTTAGTTTATTGCAGTTTGACTTTCTTTTCTAGAAAGGAAGCATATCTGGGTATGATGTTGTAAGGAAAATGATTGAGGGATGTAGAACGAAAGGTGATTTGGAAATTTCATATAATGATTTTTGTGAGTGATTATCCAAAAATGATTTAACATCCATAAATTCATTTGACTATCAACTATGGATGTTCGTTATTGTTGGTTGAGTGGTATTTCCCCCTCCCAGAAGAGAGGAAATGCCAAAGTACTAATAACTGGACCCTCAGCAAGTAAACATTTTTTATGCTTTTTGGGTCACACCCAGAGATGCACAGGGCTTACTCCTCACTCATGCACTCAGTAATTAGCCCTGGAGTTGCTCAGGGGACCATATGGGAGCTGGGAATCAAACTCGGGTTGGCCGCATGCAAGGCAAATGCCCTACCCACTGTACTATTGCTCCAGCCCTCCACAAGTAATCTTAATTGGAAATGTAGTCTTTACGAAAGCACTTGAATTAGAATGATGTCATTAGTATGGACTCTAACCAAAACGATATCCTTCTAAAACGGGGAGGATTAAGACAGAGACCTGCCAAGGGAATCTGTGAATACATAGGGAAAAGGTCATGTATGGACTAAGGCATGAGTGAATCTCCCAGGAGCTGAAAGAGAGATCTGGAACAGATTCTCCCTTTTAGCCTTCAGAAGGAGCCGCCTCTGACAATATCTTCATCTCAGAGTTCTGGACACCAGAACTGTGAGACAAAAAAAAATGTCAGTACTTGAATCCACCCAATTTGTGGTACTTTGTTACAAACACCTGAGAAAATGAATACACTCACAGACTGCAAGAAACCTGGAAAGAAATCATACCGTAGACAGGGTTGTTTTAGATATAGAGGTGAGCCAGACAACTTAAGACAAGTTCTGAGAAAAGAACACACATTACTGCGAACTGCAAAAAGCCAGGTGAGAGTTGCAATAAGTGCTACAGAAATCCAAAGGGTAAGAAGTACTTAAAATTGTTGCGCCTTGGGAAAGGCTCTCAGGAAGGGTTTTTGGAGGAGGCAGGAATCAAACTACGCTACTGTTTACTTGAGTATTTTTACTTTAAAATATTTTTATCGAATCACCATGACTTAAAATTTTACATTGCATTTCAGGCATGAAATATTCCAACACCCATCCCTTCACCCGTGTTCACTACTCTCCACGAATGACCCCAGTTTCCCTCCCGCCCCCAGTCTGCCTCTGGGAGACAAATACAATTTAGATAGAGAGGGGATGATGAGAAAGAAAAAGAATCCTTTTAGCTATGAATAGCTTCATTAGAAAGGGGCTCTGGTTATGACTCAGTAAAAGAGCACTTACCTCGCATGCAGGGGAGCTGGGCTCAATTCACAGAACCCTGAAAAAAAATCAAATACAATTTGAGAGATATTTCTAAAGGGACTGAGCATGTAGCATACAGTGGGAGGCCCAGTTTTGACCATTAGCACGGCATGTTCCCTTAAGCACCATCCTGAGCACAGAACCTAGAGTGACCCCAGAGCACAGAATCAGGAGTAACACTCAGGCGTAATTAAGTACATCCCCATCACTCCCAACAAGCTTCAATCGGAGATCCATGTCAATAATTAGTTCATTTATGTTTAAATTAAATGCTGAGATAAAAGTGGCAAAATCTTATTAAGTGTGGAAAATGTTTAGAGAGCTTATTTTACTAACCAAGCTTGTTTGAAGGTTTTTACATGAAAATGAATATGTGTGTATAATGTAGGTATTTCAAGATGATCAAAGTTTTATTAACATTCTACAGTGCAATATACTAGCTAATGGACTGAAACTATTTGAGTGTTAAAAGCAAAGTGTTTCTTATATATTGGGAGTGTTGTCAGGGGGAAATCGGGCAATACTAACTCCTTAAATTGAAATTATTGAGGAAGTAACATCATAAGGAATTGGAGAGCATGATAAAATGGGACTATTACTCTACTTCATCTTGGGTCTTAGACCCTCGTTTCCACATTGTCCTATGCCTCAGTTCCTTTGGATATTTCTAGTTTTAAATATGGCTTCTACTTAATTGCTTTCAGTCAAGGAATTGTGGTATTATACTGATCATTTCTGAAAACATTTCGAGAGTCTCCAGAGGGAAGTTTGCTCGATTCTGAGCATTGATGGCCTGTTTCCTGCTTGTTTCTATGGAATCAACATTCATTAAGTAGAATGAGGATAAATGAAGACAAAAGTATATGAATTTAATATCCAATTTTTTAGTTTTTCGTTCATCTCTAATTTAAAATATTTTATTTAAAAACACGTCTTTTTAATTTTTATTAGTGAAACACCATGAGGTACAGTTGTAGGTTTACAAATTTTTGTGCTTGGGTTTCAATTATACAATGATCAAACACCCATCCCTCCACCAGTGCCCATTTTCCACCACCACGGGTCCCAGTATCCCTCCCACCCCCCAACCCCCCACCCCACCCTGCCTCTGTGGCAGGGCATTTTTGTTCTCTCTCTCCCTTTTATTCTCTCTCCTTTTGGGTGTTGTGGTTTGCAAAAGAGGCATTGAGTGGTAATCATGTTTGGTCTATAGTCTACTTTAAGCATGCTTCTCCCATATTAAAGCACCATGACTTATAGTTGAGTTTTAGACATACAATATTGCAGTTCTCAACCACCACCAGTGTCAACCTCCCTTCTCCAATGTTCCCAAGTTCCCCCCTCACCCTACCCTATCCCGGATGCCCTCATTTTTTTTGCTTTTTTGGGGTCACACCCATCGATGCTCAGGAGTTACTACTGGCTCTACTCTCAAGAGTTATTCCTGGCGGTTCTTGAGGGGCTATTTGGGATGCCGGGTATTGAACCCAGGTGGGCCACGTGCAAGGCAAACGCCCTACCTGCTGTACTATCACTACGGCCCCTTCAGTATGCCCTGTTGACAGGCATCTTTCTAAGTATGGTTGTTCAAGCTTGAGTCTCTTGATTGCAATGTTGTTGACTCTGTGATTTGAATATTTGACTCTATTATTCACTAACACCCCCTTTGTACCCAAATTTCCTGACCTGATCCCCATTGGTTCTCATCTGTCTCTTTTCCCCCCTCCCTCCCCTCTTTTTTTCCTTCTCTACTCTACAGTATGGGGCCAAGATTGATCTGGGCATCCCCCTTTAATATACCGTGTTTGGAGGAATGTTGACACTGGTGGTGGAATTCATGTTGAAATATTATATGCGTAGAACTCAACTATCAATACCTTTGTAAATCAGTTTTTAATAAAATTTTAATTTAAACAATAAGTAAATGATTATGTTTTACAAACAGTCATTTATTGATAGTTGAGTTATTGATGGTTGAGTTTTAGGCATATAATATTTCAGCACCAATCCCACCAGCAGTGTCAACTTCCTTCCACCAGTGTTCCCACACTCCATCCACTATCCCACACACAGACTTGACAGGCACTTTACAATCAGTTTCTAGTTTTAAGATTGTGATAAGAAGAGAAGTGGGCCCAATGAAATAAATCGCAAGTATTTAAGAATTTGTTCTGAGTTTATTTGGTAGGTAATTAAAAATAGTTTTCTTTTCAGGAAACACCCCTTCTCTTACAGAAGTGATGTGTTAATGGATACTAATTATTAAATTTTCACTGATAAAATTATATGTGGCACACAATTTAAAAATAACAATTATAATAATAAAGTGCACAACTCTGTTTTAGATTCAATGTCTCCAATTAGTTCTTCCAGAAAATTGTCACTGTTTTTTAAAATTTTTTTAATGAAACACCGGGAGATACAATTACCGACTTACACACTTTCATGATTACGTTTCAGTCATACAATGGTCGAGTACCCATCCCTCCACCAGTGCCCGTTCTCCACCACTAATGTTCCCAGTATCCTTCCCGCCATCCCCACCCCATCATCCCCCTGACTCTGTAGCAGGTACATTCCCTTTTACTCTCTCTCTCTCCTGTTGAGTGTTATGGTTTGCAGTACAGGTGTTAAATGGCCATCATGTTTGGTCTCTAGTCTACTTCCAGCAAGCATCTCTTCCAAGATAGCCCTCCAAGCATCCTTTGCTTGGGGGTCCCTTCTCTATCTCAACTGCCTTTTCCCCCAGAATGTGAGGCCAGCTTCCAAGCCATGGAGAAGTCCACCTGGCCCTTATCTTGACTATCCTTGGGTGTTAGTCTCCCATTCTGTTACTTTATATTCCACAAACGAGTGTAGTCATTCTATGCCTGTCTCTCTCTTTCTGATTCATTCCACTTGACATGATACTCTCCATGTCGATCCACTTATATGCAAATTTCATGACTTCATCTTTAATAACAGCTGCATAGTATTCCATTGTGTAGATGTACCAGAGATTCTTTAACCGGTCATCTATTCTCAGGCATTCAGTTTTTTCCCAGATTCTAGCTATTGTAAATAGTGCGGCAATAAACATACAAGTGCAAATATTTCTACTGCACTATTTTTGCATATCCAGGATATATTCCCAGAAGTGATATTGCTGGATCAAATGGGAACTCAATTTCTAATTTTTTGAAAAAACGTCCATATTGCTTTCCAAAAGAGCTGAACCAGTCATCATTCCCACCAGGAGTGAAGGAGAGTCCCTTTCTCCCCACATCCACGCCAATACCAGTTGCCTTTGTTCTTTTGGTGTCACTGATTTTTGCCCTGCTCGTATATCTGCAGTCAACGCATGATAGCAACTCAACCATAAATTAACAAATGGACTAACTACCAATGAGCTTATTGTCATTAATTCTGATAAATGACTACAAATAAACTGTTTTCATCCTCATACAAATTAGAATCAGTAAACCGAAACATCTTTTAACTTCAGCATTATATGTGGAAGAATTTCACTTGTATCAAAGATGTCAATGAATTTTTGTTAAGGCAGATGATAGAAAATATTTTCTTTAATTTTAGTTTTTTAATTTTAGTACTATTTACAGATGCAATGGCTGTAGCTAAAACGGAGCTTTTCGTTTCATGCTCAATATTAATATTTTAACATCATTTTCTTAAGTCTTCATAATAAGTCAAGCCATGAGCAGTAGTTTTCTGAGTCTAATGGTGTGAGTTCTCCCTCCCACTTTAGCAAACTTAAAACTACCAATGACATGTGAGTGAATGTGAGGCTGAGATGTACACTGGAACATCACTGTCTAATATTTCTATCATACTGATACAAATAAATAACATCAAGACCATACATGATAATAAAATGTAGCATACAATATATTTAGAGTATCCATTCCCTTTGCTTTGTTGTTTCTGTGTTTTTAAACAGTAGTATTTTATTTATTTTTAATTTTTCATTATTTATTTATTTAATCACCGTGACATAGAGCATTACAAAGCTGTTCATGATTTTATACATACAATATATTTCAGTAATACAATATCCTAACACCCATCCCTCCACCAGTGTAATTTCCCAGCACCAATGTCCCCAGTTCCCCTCCCAACACCTTCAGGTCTCCCCACACCCAGCCTGCCTCTATGGAAGGCACCTCTCTTTTCTCTCTCTCTTTCTCTCTCTTTCTCTCTCTTTCTCTCTATTTCTCTCTCTCTTTCTCTCTCTCTCTCTCCCATTTTAGGCAGTTTGTTTGCAATACAGATGCTGAACGGTTATCATGTATATCCCTACTTTCATCACTCAGTTCTTGTCTAGAGTGATAATTTCCAACTAATATTGTCATAATGGACCTTCCTCTATCTTAACTATTGTCCATCCCCCACATCCTGGTGGTAATTTCCAACCACTGATGAGTCCTCCTGGCTCATTTTCCCTGGCCTAAAATATTAGTTTAATAGTGTTTTTATGCCCACAAATAAAAGCAGTCATTCTATACCTGTCATGCTCGTTTTGACTCATTTCACTCAGCATGATACTCTCCATGTCCATCCATTTATAAGCAAATTTCATGAACTCATTTTCCCTAGCAGCTGTGTAATATTCCATTGTGTAGATGTACCATAGTTTCTTTATCCATTCATCTGTTCTCAGGCACTCAGGTTGTTTCCAGATTCTGGCTATTGTGACCTATAGTGCTGCAATGAGCAAAGGAGTGCAGATGGTGTTTCTGCTGTGTTTTAGGGCGCCCAGGGTATATTCTCGGAAGTGGAATTGCTGGGTCAAATGGAAGCTCAATTTCTAATTTTTTGAGAAATGTCCATATTGCTTTCCAATGCTCACCATTGTTGCTGTGATTTTTGGGGGTCTGCAAATGTCAGTGCTCAGGGGTTACTCCAAGCACAGTGCCCAGGAAGTCACTCCCAGTGGTGTTCAGGGGACCATTGGCTGCCTGGGATTAAATCCTCCCCAAAGGTTTACATTGGATGCTTTTCGTTTTGGTTTTATTGTTTTAAATATAATTTATTGAAATAAAAGTTTATATAATTGAATTTCTAATAATAACTGCATTTACCAACCAGCTAACGCAGGTTGTAAAATTTGGCAATTTTCTTAAGCCAGTCTCACACCAATTTTATAGTCATGTATATAAAGTCCATATCAAGGTAGTTAAAATTTTGAGTAAACAACGTGATTTTATTTTAATGCTGGCATCTTTAAGATATTTTAAAGTAGAAAAAAGACTATAATAAACTTCCATGTGTCAACCTGCTCTTCTCTCTTTGAGGTCTTCCTTTATTGCTTCTCTGCACTGCTTTGCAAGCTCAGATGTTCGCTTGCGGTTGCCTGAGGCTTGTGCCAAGTCACGTTGGCATATGAGCTCAAGAGTTTTTGAAGATAGGAGTCTTTTTGTGCCTATCTCTCTCTCGGAGTTCCTTGCACAATCATGGAGGTGCTGAACTAGTCGATCGTATTCTTCATCAATGTTGTCGATGACGGCATCTTCCCATATTGCCGCAATAGTGCCAAAGAGCTCCCAGTTGGTGATCTTTCTGGGAGTTATCTTCTTAAACTTTCCAGCCCTTTCTCCCCACTCCATGAAGTAGAATTTTGCATGAAGGAGACAGTGTCCCGATCCCGTTTGGAATTATGAAACAACAGCGACATTGGTCAGGCAAAACCATCAATTCAATGTGATGTGGTCAATTTCGTTGTGGAACCATCCACCGGGAGACTCCCGAGAGACTCATTACTCATCAACACACTGGCTAGGCTCTTCACACGCTACCTGTCTGAATGCAAGGTTCCGTTCCAATGGAAAACCAGCAGGACTGTACTACTGTACAAGAAGGGAGACATCCACAACATTGGCAACTATTGCCCAATCTGCCTGTTGTCTGTTGTCTACAAGCTGTTCACTCGAGTCATCCTGAATAGGATTGTCAGAACACTAGATGAAGGACAACCAAGAGAGCAAGCCGGGTTCCTCAAAGGATTTAGCACAATCGACCATATCCACATGATAACCAAGCTCAGTGAGGTTTCTCAGGAGTTCAAGATGCCGCTCTCTCTAACGTTCATTGATTTAAAGAAGGCCTTTGATTCTGTTGAGACGAAAGTGGTCATCAAAGCCCTGGTCAAACAGGGTTTTCAAACTCAATACATCAGGATCCTCCGTGAGCTGTATTACGGATTCACTACCAGGATCCCACCATTCTGCAAGGAAGTGATCATCCATGTCAAGAGAGGGGTTCGGCAGGGTGATACCATTTCACCAAAACTCTTATGCGCTACCCTCGAGAATGTCATGTGATGACTGGAATGGGAAGGAATGGGAGTGAAGATAGACGGTCGGCAACTACACCACCTCTGCTTTGCTGATGAAATTGTTCTAATAACACCAAACATTAGCCAAGCGGCACAAATGCTGGCCAACTTCAACCATGAATGTGGAAAGGTCAGACTACAGCTGAATCTCACAAAGACAATGTTTATGAGAAACGGTCTCATTCCTGACATCCCATTGGCTCTCAATGAAACAAACATCTCCGAATGCAACAGTTATGTGTACCTTGGTCGAGAAGTCAACATGACGAATGACCTGGCACCTGAGTTGTGCAAGGGAAGAGAGTGGCTTGGAACGCCTTCAAGGGCATTGAAGAAATAGGTAAGGGAACAAAGAACCTCTGGGTCTGGGCACATCTCTTTGATTCCACTGTTCTTCCTGCACTAACATACGCCTCAGAGACCTGGACCCTACAAAAACAGGAGGAGAATGCTATTCGGGTCTCCCAAAGAGGAATCAAAAGAGCTTTGCTTGGAGTATCACCCTCCACTCAAGTGAGAGAAAGAATCTGGAGTTCCGACCTCTGTTGACGATCAAGAATCAGGGATGCTATCTCATTTGCCAAGGCGTCGAAAATCAGATGGGCTGGACACGTAATACAATTTGGAGATGACCGCTGGACTAGAGCTGCTACTGACTGGATTTCACAGGACATCAAAAGATCCTGTGGCCGCCCACCTCTGAAATGATCAGACTTCTTCATCAAGACCCTGAAAGATCAGTTTGAGGCTCTTCGTGTTCCTGCAGTGAGCAAATGCCACTGGGCTACACTAGCGTGCAACAGGGACGAATGGAGACGTTACTGGCACAAATTGATGAGTAACAGGATGTCAAGTGATCAAGTGAAGTGTTCAAGTGTGACCTGGAATTTTAGTAGCTTTGGCAACCGCCAGGATTTTGCCAAATTTATTTCATCTATCACCCCCGCACACACACACACACACACACACACACACACACACACACACACTTCCCTATTTTTTAATTTTTTGTTTTGTGGGTCACACCCAGCAGTGCTTAGGAGTTATTCCTGGCTCTGATCAGGAAACACTCCTGGAAGTGCTCGGGAGACCATATGGGAAGTGGGGATTGAACCTTGGTTGGTCCCACGCAAGGCAAGCACCTACCCTCTTTACTATCTCCCCACCCCCATTTCCTCTATTTTACAGTAAAGATGACATGTGGGTTAAGGTGTAACACAGAGTAACAAGAGAAACTGATCTACCTATCAGGAGTAGGACCAATTGTTTGAGGGAATTTCACAGCTACAGATCCACAGATACAACTGGTAAGAGTTGAGGTAAATGAATGTATGTGTGGCCAGAGGCCAAATGTAATAGCAAACATAGAGAGAAGTGCCGTAGTTTCTTGTAGCCTTTTGTATTCTCTTGGACATGGTTAGTAACAGCATCTCCACAAAGTGGCTTCTATACACAAAGCTCTGGGTTCATACAGACCAATTTTCCAATAATTTTAATTGAGGAATCATGGTGTACAGTAGTATCATTATTGCTTTATGCTTATGCTGCTGTACCACACCCACCACCAGAGGGACAATATCCTTCTGACACCTTCCCCAGGTCTTCCTCCACTCTCTTAGCAGTCTTGTTTCTCAGTTCCGTTAGCAATATCTGGCGATTTCTTTCCACCGAGCACTGTCTAATCCCTTGCTTTGTTTCTTTCTGCTCCACATATGAATGAGATCATACAGTATTTATCTTTGTCCTCTCACTCGATCCACTTAGCATGATGTCATGCAGTTCCCTACAAGTTGAAGCAAAATGCAAGATTCCATTGTGTATATAGACAATTTCTTTATGCCCTCATCTCTTTTTTTGGAGGGGGGAAGGACCACTTGAAATAATTTCCAAATCTTGACTATTGTGAATACTTCTGCAGTGAACTTAGGTGTGCAAATAATTTTTTAAATTAATATTGTATGCTCTTGCTGTAGATACCAAGAAGTAGAGTTGTTGGGTCATATGAACGTTTAGTTCTTTTTTGTTTTTTGCTTTCCAAAGAGTCTTATCAGAGGACATTTCAACTAACAGTGGAAGAGTGCTCCTTTTCACCATATTCCCCACCAGCACTGGTTGTTTATGAGCATTTTAGTACAGAACAGTCTATATTAAGTTTGAAGTTGTGGCTAAAACGCACATATAACATCTGCTTAACATTAAAAGTAGTTACAGTGCTGAGCCATTGCCAGCACCAACCCTTTTCAGAACTCTTCATCCTCCTAAGCTGAAACTTGGTTCCCCATTGACTAGACTCATTTTGACTCTTCTATAATGAACCTCTTTCCAATTGCTGCCAGTAATCTTCGCAGAGTACAGCAGACACTCTCCTTTCATGCCTGCCTACAGTTCTAATTCGGAGGAAAGTTGTGGTTTGCTTAAGTCATACTTAACCTTTCTTCCCTTGCTTTGCATGTTTGCAATGTGGCTTTCCACCACTTCACATTTGTCATATAGGTGCAGGTCCTAGAGAATGCACCAGTTTATGTGTGAAGCTGTCATTAACAGTATTGCCAATCACAGCACCTCAATAAATAATAAAATAAAATTGTGACTCAGAAAGAAAGAAAATGTGAAGTGCATGAGAAAGGCAGCCGCCCCTTCGGACTCTCCTCCCTGCCGCCCTTGTGAAGTGGCCTGGCCCCAGTGGCCTCCTCCAGAGTACACTGCCCTCTTTGTATTCTGCTTTGTGCTCCTAGTGAAGTGGCATCCCTTTTCTCTTCTCCTAGGGCCCCAGTGGTACGGTACCTCTCTGGCCTTCTGCATTCTTAACCCACTTGTTGAACACGTAATACCTATGCTTGCTAAATTGTTATTTGTGTTTGTGTAATTTTAATGAGTCCCCCCAGACTGCCTTTGAACTTTCTACACTCCCCTGCCCCCAGCTCCTTTGCTTTCACATATCTCAAACCGAGGGTGACCTCCCTTATTCCAGTTAGGTCTATTGAGCTCGTTCTCTTTGCTTTTTCCCTTCAATGGACCCTAGCAGGCCCCCTCCCTCCATCTGCTACCCCCTCTAGCCTATTTTTTGCTGCTCAGTGGATTTCTTCAAGTCACTCTCTTCTTTGTTATTTATTTATTAATCTGTTTATGTATTTACACTTATTGCATCACTGTGAGATGCACAGTTAAAAAGTAGATCATGATTAGGTTTGAGTTATCCATTGTTTCAACACCCATCCTTTTACCAGTGTACATTTCGCCACCAATGTTCCCAGTTTTCCTCCCACCACTTCCATCCTGCCTTTATGGCACAGACCTTTCCACTCTTTTCATCTCTCTCTCTCTCTCTCACTCTCTCTGTCTTGCTCTCACTTTCTACCTCTTTCCTTCTGAGCATTATGATTTGCAAAACAGGTACTGAAAGGTTATCATGTATATCCCTTTACCTTCTTTTAGCATTCAATGTGATTATTTCTAACTACCATTATCATAGTGGTCCCTTCTGTATCCTAACTACACCTCCCCCTGCTACCCACACTTTGTCGCAAGCTTCCAACCGTGGACCAGTCCTCCTGGCCCTCATTTCTACTGTCCTTGGTTACTGTTCTCATGCTATGTGCTTTTGTGTTCCACAAATTAAAAAGCACTCTCTTCTTCAGAAGCCAATTTCTCCTGCATTCCAGTCCTGTGTCTTTGACCTTGCTATCAGGAACTTCTCTGTTCTCCCAGAGAACAGTTCCTGATTGAGGTCTTTTTCTCTTCTGCAGAAATTGAAAATGTTACCTCTGCTTGGTTTGCCTGGAACGCTTTGTTTTTCCTTTTCTCTTTTCTCCTTTCTCCCAGGTTTTAGGGGCTGGTTTTCTGAGCTTGGCTCTTTCCCAAGACAGGGCTTGCCCAATTCTCTTTGTCAGTAACCAAAGTCCCTTGTCCCACTAGGAGTATTTTTTTAAATATCCCTCCATATTTTTTAATTCCCTGACCCTATCCCTATTGCCTTTGTTGTCAATAATTGTACAACGTTCAGGGTCCAGCCACATACAACAAGCACACACACGTGCACCTGGCTGTGTAGCTCACACAATTTAAATTGAGATGCTCATCGCATATCCAGCTGCAGTGCTCACACACTTGACCGTGGTGGGCAGTAAGATTTGCACTCTTTTATTTGTGGTGCCTGCCACACTTGCAGCAGGAGATCAGACTCTTAACTAGAGTTGGTGTTCACTGTGGTCAGTGCAGTGCTCATGCATAAGCTTGACAGAGATCAAACATTCTGGCTGTGGCACTCATATAGCATCTTAGTTGTGATGCTCAGTAGGAGTTGAATCCCTTTTTTGTGATGCTAACACATACCTGTCTTCTCTGCAGCCAGACATCGCATGCAGTGTCAGGGATCACAACAGCAGCAATGTCACAGAGTCAAACAAAAGATCTTCCAAGATCACACTTAGGATATACAGAGCGCCAGACACTCAAATTCATGACCGCATGCATGCAAAGCTGGCATTCTAGGTCCTTGCTATTCCTCAGTTCCTTACCAGTGGATTCTTGTACAACCCATGGTATGCTTCAGGTTTCCCCCAATGCATGTACTACAATTTCGAAACCAGAATTCCAGCAATGGATGCTTTTCAAAAAAAAATTAGCCTCTGCAGTTTTGCAGTGTACTCCAAAGCAAAAGACTAAATCCTACTCAGTCCTTCTCACAAGTGTCACATGTGTATGTTCTAGAAAAAAATCTCAAGAAGCAATGTTCCTTCCATATCCAATTCTGGCCTGGATCCAGCTGAAGAGACCCCACTCGTCCTGCCAGTGATTTGCGTCACACATTCCTGTTCAGGCCAGCTCCTAGGGCTATTTTCCCTTGTCTTGCAACTGCAAATACATCTACAATAGCTGCCTAATCAAGACAGTGTTTTATTCCTGCAAAGAATGAACATATTCTTTGACTACGGCCTTCCAAGTAGAATAATCCTGCCACCACTCTGACCCTTTTTCCCCTAATATGGTCTCCACCATAAATCCAATTTCTCTGCTCATTTGAAGCTCCCATCAAAAGCTCTTACTTCCCAGAATGTTAATTATTGTTAATCAGCCTTGTGGGTCAGTTACAATCAAATAGGCAAGGTCTCCCCCAGATTGTTTCTGACTAGCTAGTCACTCTCTTCCTCCCTGCAGGGGTCTCCAGCTTGTCTCTCTCCCATCCCAAAGAAACTGCACAATTGTTTCCCATTCCTAGTCTTCCCTCTTCTTCATACCTTTAGTCAAAGTACTATAGCCAGAGAACACAGAATACATTTATATGTCACTGAAGACATATGTCAATTGCAGACTGCATATTGTTGGTCTATATTATGTCATATATCATCACATATTATATAGATAATATTAATATATTATATGATTACTATCAAGATTATATATTATGCATAATAATATATTATGATACCAATGGGCTGGAGCGATAAGCAGTAGGGTGTTTGCCTTGCGCGCAGCTGGCCCAGCTGAGCTGAGTTCGAGTCCTCCGCTCCTCTTGGAGAGCCCAGCAAGCTACTGAAAGTATCTCGTCGGCACAGCAGAGCCTGGCAAGCTCCTGGTGACGTATTCTATATGCCAAACACAGTAACAACAAGTCTCACAATGGAGACGTTGCTGGGCCCGCGCGAGCAAAATCGATGAACAACGGGAGGACAGTGCTACAGTGCTATGATACCAATAAGCTCCAGCATCTAGAGTAAGTGTGTAGAAGTCTTTACCATCTAAGTTGTCTAAATAAACTCTAGGACATTTCCACAACAGCAACTCTCAGAATGTATCCCCGTCGTTAAGTTGTAACTCACGATTGCATTGTCTTTCTCCCTCACATTTAATTCTCTCATTTCTTTTGATGCTAGAAAACATCTAGCATCCCTCTATTTTTCTGATCTACCCCCATTCTTACTTCTTTTCCTTGTATCACTTCTCTTAAAGGAGTTTTGTTTTCAGTCTACTCCCAACAACTTGCATGTCAGGAACCTCCACCACCAGACTGGGAGTCCTTGAGACCTCCATGGCTACAACCAGGAATTATCAGGGGACTTTGTGGTGCCACGGATAGAACCAGGGTCTGCGAGGTAAATGCAAGCACCTTACTACTACCTCTTAGCCCCTCTCTCCATTTAACATATTACGCACAAAAATATTCCAGTGATTTAAAGTCAAGGTGTGAAAACTAGGGCCAGAGATTATAGGGATTAAGGTGCTTGCCTTGCATGTGACCAAACCTGGTTTAATCCCTGGTACTGCCAGGATTGATCGCTGAATACAGAGCCCACTGCCTGGTATGGTCCAAATTTCTCCACACTCCCAACTCCAAAAATGATGCAAAAAATATAGAATTTTAAGGGGAAACATCAAATAATATTTTCTCACATCATGCAAAAAGAATATGCTTAAACCCAGTAAACGTAACAGGAAATATTTACATTATGACTACACAAAAAATAGTAAACTATAAATAGGATGCTTGTAAAACAAGGTTAAAATGTAATAACTAGATTGGGGAAAATATTTGCAACACAGCTAGCAAAAGTTAATAATTCAGTACAAAGAGTTTCTATAAACAATTCAGTCAAAAGTGAATGGAGAAATCAAATATCATTTGCACATTTTTAAGAAATGCAAATGTCTAATAAATATATGAAAAAATTTCAGCTTCTCTGAACACAAACATGCAAATTAAAATAATGTGCTGTTTTCCCAGTCAGATTCAGATGCATCAAAGTGTTGATAATATGAAGCATTAGTGGGTGATATGGAATTGGTAATTATTATTTATAAAACAGAGTATATATAGACACGCTCACACATATATAAGTATATGCATGCCCGTATATGAACAATATATGTTAATGTCTGTTAAATCAGGGGTCTGCATGCTCCATAATACTAAAACTCCATTTTGGGAAAACTATATTTGGTTCTACAAAAATTATTATCACAATTATCACTGTCACTGTTACTGTCATCCCTTTGTTCATCAATTTACTCAAGTGGGTGCCAGTAACGTCTCTATTCATCCCAGCCCTGAGATTTTAGCAGCCTCTCCTTACTCTTCTTTCCCAGTGATTGAAGGGTCTTTCAGGGTCAGGGGAATGAGACCTGTTATAGTTACTGGTTTTGGCATATCGAATACGCCATGGGGAGCTTGCCAGGCTCTGCATTACGGGCAGGATACTCTCGGTAACTTGCCAGGCTCTCCAAGAGTCATATATATGTAACTCTCTCTATGATTTGTTGCCTACTATCTGAACCCCATCAAATATGGTGTGGTGATTACGGAAAATGGGTAGGAGTGTCTTATGATGTGTCACGCGGCCGCAAAGTGGCCTGGAAGGTGGTGGCGTTTGGGTAGTGGAGATCGGCTGCCGGGGCTGGGTCCCTTGGGGAGAGGAGGGCTCTCACCCTCTGGAGCACCCTGAGTGAAAACAGCCTGAAGATATATTTGTGAGGATATTAGTTTCACTTTTGTTTTTACTTGTTTAAAGGTGGTGTTTATAAGGAGGAAATATTTTATTTGATGACAAAATGGCCACACAAAGAAATTCTTGTTAGCCATAAAAAACTCATGGCATATGAGGTAAATACCAGCAGGTTTACTCCATGGCTTGGAGGCCAACCACACACTCTAGGGGTAAAGGCAGCCCAGATAGAGAGGGGAGCACCAAATAAAGGGTATTGGGAAGATCCGTCCAGGATGGGAGATGCATGCTGAAAGTCGACTATAGACCGAACATGATTGCCACTCAATGCCTCTTTTGCAGATCACAACACCCAAAAGGAGAGAACAAAAGGGAATGTCCTGCCACAGAGGCAGGGTAGGATAGGGGAATGGGGGGTGGGAGGGATACTGGGATCAGTGGTGGTGGAAAATGGGCACTGGTGGAGGGATACATACTCGATCATTGTATAACTGAAACCCAAGCACAAAAATTTGTAAGTCTACAACTGTACCTCATGGTGTTTCACTAATAAAAATTTAAAAAAGAACTCATGGCATAGATTTACATATTCTATACACTATCAACATCTTTTTAGGTGAAAAATAAATTTTATACAAACAAAAAAAGTAAATACTAGCCTCAGTGAGAAAGTAGAGTGTTTGTTAGGGAAAAAATGGGAGGAGGGTGGGAGGAATTAAGAGATGGGAAGGGTCTTTTTTATTGATCACTGTGAGCTACATAGTTACAAAGTTGTTCATGATTGGGTTTCAGTCCCACAATGTTCCAAGACCCGTTTTTCCCCCCAGCAATGTTCCTGTTTCCCTCCAACCCTCCCCACACACTACTCTCTCCCCATCCCCCGCTCCCCACCTCTGTGGCAGACACTTTGCCCCTACACACTGTCCCTTCCCTAACTTTCCCCTGCCACTCCAATCTAGTGGCATGCTTCTTATTGAAGACCAGATCTCCTGCTCTTCATTTCTATAGCCTCTGGGCATTTGACATTTTTCTATGAAGTTTATTTATTGGCCACATATGAGAGAGATCACTCTGAAGAAAGTAGAATTCTTGAAATGTGTGGGGTTTTACTAATGAGGTTTTTCATGTGTATTGGCTATTCGTGGTCCTTTGTTGGTCTCTTTATGTCTGTTGATAATGTTTATGTTTCTATTTAGTAGGTACTTCTTCGCCTTATTGATTTGCCAGAATCCTTGCTATAACTGAATTACAAATACCACAAATATTGTCCTCAGACTTAGTATTCTTTGTAATACTATTTTGATGATCTTATTGATTTGCAGTTCTTTTAAATAAAGTTTATCAAACTTTTTAGTATTTCTTCTTTTTATTACATATTGAAATATTATATATATCCTGCAAATCACATTATTACCCGCCTTCCTTTCCTTCTCCCTTCATTATTTCTTGTATGCATAAATATTTTTGTTTTGTTACTTTTTATTAAAGATATATTTCATGGCTATTTCAAAAATATAGATTCTGAAATATTTTGCTTTATGAGTATGGATCAGAGGGTTATTGCAATCTATCATGAAAGGGGAAAGGTATCCAATAAACCAGTACATTGTGAGGGAGTTTCATTGGGTTTTTTTCCTGCTTTTTTGTTTTGGGTCTACACTTAGCTGTGCTCAGTGCTTACTCCTGGCTCAGCACTCAGGGATCACACCGAGTAGTGCTTGGGGTACCAAATGACGTGCAGGGAATCTAACCTGGGTGCACCATGTTCAATGTTACTCACTGGACTATCATTCTGGCCCCAATTAATTGTTTTCAATAAGAACATTTTGCATAGTTTTATCATAGGAGACTATATTATATTGTTACTCAGCTCTATTTTAAAACCCAACAATATCTAAAAGATAGCTTTCTACACTTACACATAGATTTCATGTATCTCATTTTTTTCATTACTGATGTTTATTTTCATACAGCAAGTTGGCTTCTTTCCAAGTCTATCATGGTCACGGTCCTCCCGTTGTTCATCGATTTGCTCAAATGGGCCCAGTAACGTCTCCATCATGAGACTTGTTGTTACTGTGTTTGGCATATCGAATACGTCACGGGTAGCTTGCCAGGCTCTGCCGTGTGGGCGAGATACTCTCGGTAACTTGCTGGGCTCTCCGAGAGGGGCGGAGGAATCGAACTCCGGTGGGCCATATTGGCTGCGTGCAAGGCAAACACCCTACCGCTGTGCTATCGCTCCAGCTCTTCCAAGTCTATATAAATGAATATATCTTAAAAATAGCAAGGGTCTCCCGTTAGTATTTTATTACAAGAATTACTTGAAGCTTCCATGTAAATTATCTTTAAAAGTTTAATCTCTATTATATGTGTCATAAAAATTTCAATATTTGTTCAGTATTTACGGTGTTCATTCAGAAGCAGTAAGCATGTTTTAATTTGTATACTGTTATTTTAATATCATTAATAGCAAAGTTTCAGGTAAGCAATGTTCCAACTACACATACACCTCCACCAGTGTCAGCTGGCCTCCTCCAAAGCCTCCTACCTCCCCACTCCACTTCATAAAAATTTTTTAAAGAATTTTTTAAGATGGGGTCATCTGTTTACAATTTATGGGTGTGTTTTTTGGTTTGGGGACCACATACAGCAGTGCTCAGGAATCACTCCTACAGAGAATAGGGAAACTATGGGGTGCTGAGGCTCTAGCCTGGATCAGCCTCACAAGAGGCAAGCATCCTCACAAGAGGCAACCCTGGCTTCACTCTGGCCCTGACATTTATATTTTCTATACATAAGGCTTACACCTGGGGCTGGAGCGATAGCACAGCGGGTAGGGCGTTTGCCTTGCACGCAGCCAACATGGCCAAAACAGGTTCGATTCCCAGCATCCCATATGGTCACCCGAGCACCACCAGGAGCAATTCCTGAGTGCATGAGCCAGGAGTAATCCCTGAGCATCGCCAGGTGTGACCCAAAAAGCAAAAAGAAAAAAAAAATTACACCTAATCCTCAACAAAGTGTCCAAATGATCTTATAATATTTCCAGTCTACCTCAGAATTCCCTGTCACCTATTCCATCCCTTACTTGACATTTTAGCGTGTAGTGCAAAGATTTGTCATCATTTTAAAACTTCCATTTACTTGTCATGTTTCTCTATATATCAGAGATGAGTAAGATCATTCAGTTTTTGTCTTTCTCCCTCTTCCTTTGCTTAATATAATATCATCCAGTTCCATCAGTGTCGTAAAAAACAGCATGATTTCATCTTTTCTTATGCCTGAATAGTATTCCATTGTGTATATATACCACAATGTCTTTGTCATTGGACATTTGGGCTGTTCTCGTATCCCAAGAATTGTTCTCAGGGCTACTATAAATATGGATAATCTACATCCTTTTTGAATGCATGTTTTTGTGTTGTAAGGCAGATGCCAAGTAGTAGAATATATATGGGAACTCTATTCTTACTTTTTGGAGAAATCTTCCTGCTGCTTTACATAGAAGCATTCCCAGCTATTTAAATGATTTTTAAAATGGGTACGTGTCAAATTATGCAAACAAACAGAATCTGCTTAAGAATATACCAGGGGGTCTATCTGTAACAATTACTGTATATATCAAATACTAAACCACTTATAATAGTGCCACTTATGAAATAAGCAATTATTTCCTAGGTCGGAAATTATATCCTTAATGCATAACAAAACATAATAAAATTTTATATACTTACCGCATTGGCAAGCTACCGAGAGTATTCAATATGCCAGACACAGTAACAACAAAGTCTCCAATGGAGACGTTACTGGGCCCGCTCGAGCAAATCGACGATCAACGGGAGGGCCTTTACCGCATTATACTGGAGCCTATTTCTTGACTCCTTATTCTATTACATAAATCTATGTTTCCTACAGTGGCGTTGCTTTGTTTTATTAAATCTTACAACATCTTTAAGGTCATAGAATATAAAGTAGAGAAGAAGGGAAAGAGGAGGAAAATGAAATTGTCACAGCAATCCAGAATTATCAGAACAACGATTTTTGCTCAGCTACTTTGGACTTTTCAAGATTTTTTGTTGTTTTCTAATTTTGCTTGGTTTGGTGTTTTGCTTCTCACTCAATACACCCCCACTTGGTAGAGTTTCAGAGTTCGTTGTCATTGGTCATTTTATATTTCTTTGCTTGTTTTATTCCCCATATGAGTGAGATCATTTATTATTTGTCCTTATTCTTCTGACTTCTTGCACTTAGAATGACACCCTCCAGTTACATCCAAGTTGTAGCAAAAGATAATATTTCTTCTTTTTACAGCTGTGTAGTATTCCATTAGATAGATAGATACATAATATACCACAATTTCTTTTCCACTCACCCGTTGTTGAGCACTTGGGTCATTTCCAAATATTGTAAATAGCACTTGTAATGAACAAATATGTGCAATAAAAATCAGAGACCTGGACTGGAGCAATGACACAGCAGGTAGGGCGTTTGCCTTACATGCAACCGACCCGGGTTCGATTCCCAACATCCCATGTGGTCCCCTGAGCACCACCAGGAGTAATTCCTGAGTGCAGAGCCAGTAGTAACCCCTATGCATCTCTGGGTGTGACCCAAAAAGCAAAAAAAGTCAGAGACCATAATGCTTCCTATATTCCTTTTTTTCTAAATTTCTTCGGCTATTTGGGTGGTTTGATGTTTCCATATAAATACTAACACTATTTGTTCTGTTATTGAAGAGTTCCATGAGAATTTGGGTAGGAATTCTATTGAAACTAGGTAGTGTTTTGCTTGGATAAGCTATTCATTTTGGCAATGTTAACTTTCCAATCCTTGAACATGGAGTATTTTTTCACATTTACTCCATTCGTGTTCTATTTCTTTTAATAGTGATTTGTAGTTTTCAATAAAGTCTTTCTCATCCTTGTTCTATTCCTCGGTGCTTGGTTTTCTTGACACAATTGCAAATAGGATTTTTTAATTTCTTTATCTTTTACATCACTGTTTGAATATAAGAATTCAAATAGATTTTGCCATATTGGTTGTTTGGTATGCTTCTCTTTACTACATAGGTTTATACTTTCTATGACGTTTTTGGGTGGAGTCTTTAGGAACTTATATGTATAATAGCCCATCATCTGAAAATAGTGATGACGAATTCTTTTCTCATCTGAACTCCTTCGGCTTCTCTTTCTTGTCTAATTGTGCTGCAAGGATGTCCAAAACACTATTGAAGGTTAGAGTGGGCCTCTTTGTCATATCTGATGTTAAGGACTACTTAGATGATGTTAACTGTGGGTTTCTTTTATGGGTTTTTACTGTGCTCAGTATCTTCTAACACCATTCTTTTGGGCGTTTTTAATCACAAATGGGTGCTGAATCTTGTTGAAAGCATTCTCTGCATCCATTGAAAAGATCCTATCATTTTCCCCATATTTATTGAGAAATTACAATTTACAATATTGCTAATGATAGTTTCATACAAATATTATTCTAATACCACAACCACTTCCAGAATGCATAAAAGACCTTCTCACCCACGTTCCAGATCAACTCAGTTCTGTAGACCAACTCCCCAGTTCTGATGCCTTTAGCCATTTTTTTTGTCCCACATGCGAGGCCAACTAATTTTTTTTAGTAGTGAAACACCATGAGGTACAGTTACAGACTTACAAATTTTTGTGCTTGGGTTTCAGTTATACAATGATCAAGTACCCATCCATCCACCAGTGCCCATTCTCCACCACCACGGGTCCCAGGCTGGAGCGATAGCACAGTGGTAGGGCATTTGCCTTGCATGCAGACAGCTCAGCAGAGCCAGGTTCGATTCCTCCACCCCTCTCAGAGAGCCCAGCAAGCTACCGAGAGTATCTCAATATGCCAAACACAGTAACAACAAGTCTCACGATGGAGACGTTACTGGGCCCGCTCGAGCAAATTGATGAACAACGGGAGGACCGTGACCGTGACCACGGGTCCCAGTATCCCTCCCACCCCCCAGCCCCCCCATATCACCCTGCCTCTGTGGCAGGGCATTCCCTTTTTTTCTCTCTCTCTCCTTTTGGGTTCTGTGGCTTGCAAGAGAGGCATTGAGTGGCAATCATGTTTGGTCTATAGTCTACTTTCAGCATGCTTCTCCCATCCTGAGAGGATCCTCCCAACACCCTTTATTTGGTGCTCCCTTCTCTATATGAGCTTCTTTTTCCCCTAGCACGTGTGGCTGAGGCCAACTCATTTTTATATGTAACCACAGTGACCATTGGGTTTTGCTGCATTAGAAAAGTTGGATGGAAAGCAGGAAGGTGACAGTGCTGGGCCAGACGCACACATTTGTTCATGGGCAACTCTCATCATCTGACGTATTCAAGAAAACACCAGAGAGGCTCTCAAGGACTTCAGATCAAAGAAGCCTGAATTGAGTTCTGTAAAATCCCCAGAAAATTTCACTTCCCACAAATTCAAATCAGGACTTTCCTCTTCTCAATGCTAGACATCTACATCAGGCTTCCCAGGCTCCCGTCATTATTAGTTTATAAAGATTCATTGGTATTCAATTAAGTATTTCTAATGTTCTCAATGCAGCCCTAGACATCACTTTATAAAAGAATACATCCACCCTCTGGAGACAGCTGGGGAAGCCAATTAGTCGGGGCAAATTAGCATATCAATCCAGCTGTGGAATTAAGTCAGCCTTGTTCACTAGTCACAATGTGAAGAGCAAAGGGAGGAATCCAAGTGCTCCCTTGTCCTTTATTCCCTCACCTCAAGTGAGCCACAGTTTTCATGAAAAGACTGTGAATAGTGAGAGAGAAAACCATAAATGCTCCCATTCCCTGCCAAGTATGCAATATAACTTGGAAGCAATCATTAATGGGGAATGTTTAATGCACTCTTAAAAGTTGGTACTAATTCACATAAATATTGTATCATTTAACAAAGGATTTTTGTTTCAGGGGTTGAAAAATTGGATAATAATTCTATTGTCAAGTTAAACATAATGAGGTTCAGTTTTTTTAATGATTTCATTATATCGCAAAGACTCAATTCAACAAATACTTTAATGAGTCACTAATATGCCAAAATCTGTGTGAATTTCTCGAATGTGAGGAAGCGCTTTGATAAGACACCAGAAACAGTTTTCAATTGTTGTGAATTCATAGATTATAAAAGCTGAAAAGTTCCCATCGAGTCAAACCCCACATACTTTGCAGGTTCTGCCACTAGAAGCCTACCAAAAGAGCCTTTGAGATTTCTTGAACTATTAATTTTTCCATGGTTTCTTGTTTCCCAAGTAAACGAAGAAAGCTTTTCCACATTTCAGTGGCAAATTAACCCTTGATGTGAGAATCAGTAACCTGGTGAATATGGTGACTCTCATTCTGAACCCCTCTTAAAGGGTGTATGTAATATTTGAGAACTTTTCTGATAGGAGACAGCATGGTGAGACTCTCTTATCCCCCTTTCTAGATAGCATACCAATCAATGCATTTTAAGGATATTATCACCTTTTTGCATCAACAGCACACCATTGAGTCGCACTGAGTTTTCAGTGAAAACCTTAAAATTGTATGATGTTTTAAAAAAGTACGCTGGCTTGGACCAATCAGATCCTAGTTTGAGTCAAACCTATAAGAGTAATTGTAAGCTGTACAAATAAGGTAACCTCTCTGATCATCAGTTCCACAATAGCATTTAGCATCCTTTGAGGAGTATTATCCTACCGTTATTAAAATATTTATCTGAATAATACAAGTTCAGGTGGATTGCTAGAAAATTTTAGCACATTTGCAATTAAAATTCCACAGAATATTCTGCAGAAATTGATGTCAAAATTATAAAAGAACATGAAAAATAAAAAATGTGATTGGCTTTTCCTACTTGATTTCAATATTTACTAGAGAACTAATATTATCAAAATAGTATAGCATTAAATAACAGAAATCCATATCATAGAAGCAGAGAGCTCAGAAACAGACAAAAACATTGATATACACCTTATTTTGAGAGGGGTCACACCCGGCGATGAACAGGGGTTACTCTTGGCTCTGCACTCAGGAGTTACTCCTGGCGGTGCTCAGGGGACTATATGGGATGCTGGGAATCGAATTCGGGTTGGCCGCATGCAATGCAAACGCCTTACCCGCTGTGCTATCTCTCTAGCCCCCAACACACCTTATTTTTTAAAACCAATATATATGTTCATTGTCACACGATTCACTTAATCACTTAATCCCCGTTATTCATCGATTTACTCGAGCGGGTGCCAGTAACGTCTCCATTCATCCCGGTTGCGTGCTAGAGTAGCCCAATGGTATCTGTTTATTCTAGGAACATGCAGAGCCTCAAACCGATCATTCAGGGTCTTGACGAAGAAGTCTGACCATCTTGTAGGTGGGGGTCCACGTGATCTTTTGATGTCCAGTGGAATCCAATCAGTAATGGCTCTAGTCCAGCGGTTGTCTGTAGACCTCATTACGTGTCCAGCCCATCTGATTTTTGATGTCTTGGCAAATGAGACAGCGTCCCTGATTCTTGAGCGTTGACGAAGATCAGAACTCCGGATTCTATCTCTCATTTGAGTGAATCGTGATATTCCAAGCATAGCTCTTTTGATTCCTCTTTGAGAGACCCGAATAGCGTTCTCATCCTATTTTCATAGGGTCCAGGTCTCTGAGGCATATGTTAATGCAGGAAGAACAGTGGAATAAAAAAAAACCACACGATTCACAATAGTCAAAATCTGAAAACAATACAAAGGTCCAAGAACAAATGACTGGATAAAGAAATTTTGGTACATATACACCATTCCATTAAATACTTCAGCTTTTTTATTTTAATTTTTGTTAGTGAGACACCATGAGGTACAGTTGTAGACTTACAAATTTTTGTACTTGGGTTTCAATTATACAATGATCAAATACCCATCCCTCCAACAGTGCCCATTTCCCACCACCACAGATCCCAGTATCCCTCCCACCCCCCACCCCACCCCCATCCCACCCTACATCTGTGGCAGGGCATTCCCTTTTGTTCTCTCTCTCCTATTGGGTGTTGGGTGTTGTGGTTTGCAAAAGAGGCAAAGGGTGGCAATCATGTTTGGTCTATAGTCTACTTTCAGCATGCTTCTCCCATTCTGGAGGATCCTCCCAACACCCTTTATTTGATTCTCCCTTCTCTATCTGAGCTCCCTTTTCCCCTAGCATGTAAGTCATGAAACTTACATACAAGTGGTACTACATGGAAAGTATCATGTTAAGAAAAATGAGTCAGAAAGAGAGGGATAGACATAGAAAGATTGCATTCATCTGGGGAACATAAAGTAACAAAATAGGAGACTAACACCCAATAATGGCCGAAATTAGTACCAGGAATCGTACTCCATGGCTAAATACTTCAACTTTAAGGAAAGATAACGTCATGCAATTTGCTGCTATACGGATGTATCTGGAGAGTACCAGGTCAGGTGAAGTTAGTCAGGGGGAGAGGGACACAGAATGATCTCTCTCAAATGGAGAACATAAAGAAACCTTGTAAGGGAATAGCAAAACCCCCAAAGCAATAGAAACAAAGCTCAGAAGATCCGTTCTTCAGTAGTAAGCTTGCCACTGGAATGGGGGACTATGGTGGAGGGGGGAAAGTGCCTCCTCAAGAGGCAAGCTTGGAGGCAGGAGGGAAATTGAGGACACTGGTGGAGGGAAGTAGACACTGGTGAAGTGGTTGCTGTTGGAATATTGCCCTAAGCTTAATAATAAATAACTGTAACTCTGTAATTCACAGTGATTAAAGTAAAAAAAATGTTTAAAAATCAATATAAAATTCACCGGGAGGAGTGGCAGAGCCATAATAGTACAGGAAGCAGGAAACTTGCTTTATATATAGCCAAGCTGGGCTCAATTCCCAGTATCCCGTATGGGCTAGAGCGATAGCACAGCGGTAGGGCGTTTGCCTTGCACGCACCCAACATGGCCGACCTGAGTTCGAGTCCTCCGCCCCTCTCGGAGAGCCCGGCCAGCTACCGAGAGTATCTCGCCCGCACGGCAGAGCCTGGCAAGCTACCCGTGATGTATTCGATATGCCAAACACAGTAACAACAAAGTCTCCAATGGAGACATTACTGGGCCCGCTCGAGCAAATTGATAACAAAGGGAGGACAGTGACAGTGACAGCCTCAAGTCCACCAGGAGTGATCCCTGATTGCAAAGCCAGGTTAAGCCCTGAGAAGGTTGGGTTTGACCTGAAAACAGGAAAAAAAGAAATTCTGATTTCATTAGTAATAAATCCATATTCCCTACAAAACCAACCATCTTCTTATTACTAATATACTTTTTGTCTCTTTCAATCGATTTGCCTATCCTAGATGTTTCACATAACAAGAATCATATAGTAAATGGTATTTCGTGCTTGTTTTACTTAACTTGGCACAGTATTTTAAGCTAATCCATGCTCCCCAATGTATTAGCTATTCATTCTCTTTTATGATGAAATATCCTTGTATGGATAGACCATAATTTTTTATCCGGTGATCAGTTGACAGACATTTGAATTATCAAATATTTTCAAAAATATTTCTCAAAAGAATATAGATAAATAATAACACATGAGAAAGTATTCCGTATTGTTAATTGACTAAGGAAATAGAAATAAAATCATGGCTAAACACTTTCTACCCACTAGATGGCTGTAATAAAAAGATGGTTAAGTTTTATGTCAGGAAGAAGAAAAATGAAATCTTCATGCACTTCCAAAAGAACTCTTAAAAGTTCGGTCATTTAAAAATATTCTGGTGCCAGAGTTGTAGCTTTGTGGTAGAGCACAAGACTCAAATGTGAGTAGTGTTGGGATTCAGTTCTCAGCACTACAAACAAAAGCAAAAACAAAACACATGCAATTTCTTAAAGATTTAAACATGGAGTTACCACACAATTCAACAATTTTAACTCTTATATTAATGTTCAATTGCTTTTATACAAATGTACTGAGATAATTCAAAAGTTCATTTCATTATTGTTTATAATAGCTTGTACGCTGGCATCTACTGCATCCATTGAAGACCTTATGGTACAAGCGCGAAAGATCAAGTACGACATCATTGGTCTGACTGAAACGAGAAGACATCAATCACATCATGCTGTTTTCGACACTGGAGAAGAACTGTTCCTTGGAACATGTGATAAAAGAGGCTTTGGTGGTGTCGGTATCCTTGTCAACACAAACTTAGCCACGAGCATTGATTCATTCGAATGCCTAACGACCCGAATCGGACGATTACACTTGAATAGATGTGGCTCACTACCGGCAGTTTCTATCTTTGTTGTCTATGCACCAACATCCAGTTATGGTGAAAGACAAACTGAGAAGTTCTACATGGAGCTGGAGAATTTCTATAAAGAAGATCACACCTTCTACAAGATCATATCAGTGATTTTAATGCCAAGATAGGACCAAGAAGATCAGTCGATGAACTCCACATTGGGACCCATGGCCTAGAATGGAACGAACAGGGTGACAGACTGTCTGAGTTCATCATGTCAACCAAAACCTTCCATGGTAACTCACAGTTCCAAAAGGCTGAATCTAAACGTTGGACATGGGAGTCTCCCGATGGACGGTTCCACAATGAAATAGACCACATCATATTCAATCGGCGGTTTTGCCTAACCGATGTTGCTGTTGTCCCAAAATTCCAAACGGGATCAGACCACCATCTTCTTCATGCAAAATTCTACCTCACAGAACGAGGAGAAAAGAATGCAAGGTTTAAGAAGAGGACTCCCAGAACGACCACCAACTGGGAGCTCTTTGGCTCTGTTGCGGCAACATGGGAAGATGCCGTCATTGACAACATTGATGAGGAATAAGATCGAATGATTCAACACCTCCATGATTGTGCGATGAATGCCAAGAGAGAGATAACCACAAAAAACCGCCTGTCTTCGAACACTCTTGAACTTATTCGCCAACATGGCTTGGCACATGCCTCAGGCAACCACAAGAAAACATCCAAACTGGCAAAACAGTGCAGAGAAGCCATCAAGGATGACCTCAAAAACAGGAGAGCAGCAGTACTGGTAGATGCGGCAGAAGCTGCGAAAAGCATTCGTAAAGCCCGCCTGTCCTTCACCAACTACAAAACCAAGATGACTGCCCTCTGACATCATGAGGGATCACATCTTCCAGAAGGGCAATGGAGAAGACTATTCATGACTTCTACTCAGATCTCTTTAATAACCACTTGCCCACATACCACATACCACATGATGGATATGTCGTTCCCAATGTTCTTCCTTCCGAAATCCAACATGCCATCTCGTTGGTAAAGAAACAAAGAGCACCTGGCCCAGACAAGATCAGACCTGAACACCTGAAGAACTTACCATCAGTACTCATCAAGACATTGGCTCGGCTCTTCACACGCTACCTGTCTCAATGCAAGGTTCCATATAAATGGAAAACCAGCAGGACTATACTACTATACAAGAAGGGAGACATCCACGACATTGGCAACTATCGCCCAATATGCCTATTGTCTGTCGTCTACAAACTGTTCACTCGAGTCATCCTGAATAGGATTAGCAGAACACTAGATGAAGGACAACCATGTGAACAAGCCAGATTCCGAAAAGGATTCAGTACCATTGACCATATCCACATGATTACTAAGCTCATTGAGGTTTCTCGGGAGTTCAAGATGCCGCTCTGTCTAATGTTCATTGACTTAAAGAAGGCCTTTGATTCTGTTGAGACAGAAGCGGTCATGGAAGCCCTAGTCAATCAGGGCGTACAAACTCAATACATCAGGATCCTTCGTGAGCTCTATTGTGGATTCACTACCAAGATCTCACCATTCTACAAAGAAGTAATCATCCATATCAAGAGAGGGGTTCGGCAGTGTGATACCATTTCACCAAAACTCTTCAGTGCCACCATCGAGAACATCATGCGACGACTGGAATGGGAAAGCATGGGAGTAAAGATAGATTGTCGGCAACTACACCACCTCCGCTTTGCTGATGACATCGTTCTAATAACACCAAACATCAGCCAAGCGGCACAAATGCTGAACAACTTTGACCGTGAATGTGGAAAGGTCGGACTACAGCTGAATCTTACGAAGACAATGTTTATGAGAAACAGCCTTGTTCCTGACGCTCCATTCGCTCTCAACGGAACCACCATCTCCGAATGCAACAGTTATATATACCTAGGTCGAGAAATCAACATGATAAATGATCTGGCACCTGAGTTGTGCAGGAGGAAGAGAGCGGCTTGGAATGCCTTCAAGAACGTTGAAGAAATAACTAAAAGGAAAAAGAACCTCCAGCTACGAGCACATCTCTTTGATTCCACTGTTCTTCCTGCATTAACATATGCCTCAGAGACCTGGACCCTACGAAAACAGGATGAAAACGCTATTCGGGTCTTTCAAAGAGGAATCGAAAGAGCTATGCTTGGAATATCACGATTCACTCAAATGAGAGATAGAATCCGGAGTTCTGATCTTCGTCAATGCTCAAGAATCAGGGACGCTGTCTCATTTGCCAGGACATCAAAAATCAGATGGGCTGGACACGTAATGAGGTTTACAGACAACCGCTGGACTAGAGCCATTACTGATTGGATTCCACGGGACATCAAAAGATCACGTGGACGCCCACCTACAAGATGGTCAGACTTCTTCGTCAAGACCCTGAATGATCGGTTTGAGGCTCTGCATGTTCCTAGAACGAACAGATACCATTGGGCTACGCTAGCACGCTACCTGGATGAATGGAGACATTACTGGCACCCGCTCGAGTAAATCGATGAATAACAGGGATTAAGTGATTAAGTGAAGTGATTATAATAGCCAAGATTTAGAAACAACTCAAATGCCCAATGAAAGATGACTGAAAAAAAGAATTTTTCATATACATACGCAATGGGATATTAATGAGCTATAAGAAAAGATGAAAATCTACATTTTGGTAAGAGTTGGATGCAACTAGAAACAGTCACTTAATCACTTAATCACTTACCTTCCCGTTAGTCGTCAATTTGCTCGAGCGGGTGCCAGTAACGTCTCCATTTGTCCCTGTCGCGTGCTAGTGTAGCCCAATGGCATCTGTTCGCTCCGGGAACATGAAGAGCCTCAAACCGATCGTTCATGATCTTGACGAAGAAGTCTGACCATCTGGTAGGTGGGCGGCCATGCGGTCTTTTGACATCCCGTGGAATCCAGTCAGTAACAGCTCTAGTCCAGCGGTCGTCTTTAAATCTCATTACGTGACCAGCCCATCTGATTTTTGACACCTTGGCAAATGAGACAGCATCCCTAATTCTTGATTGTAGACAGATGTCAGAACTCCAGATTCTGTCTCTCATTTGAGTGAAACGTGATATTCCAAGCATAGCTCTTTCTATTCTTCTTTGGGAGACCTGAATAGCGTTCTCATCTTGTTTGCGTAGGGCCCAGGTCTCTGAGGCATATGTTAATGCAGGAAGAACAGTGGAATCAAAGAGATGTGCCTGGAGCCGGAGGTTCTTCTTCCTCTTACCTATTTCTTCAACGTTCTTGAAGGCGTTCCAAGCTGCTCTCTTCCTCCTGCGCAGCTCGTATGCCAGGTCATTTGTCATGTTGACTTCTCGACCTAGGTACACATAGCTGTTGCATTCAGAGATAGTCGTTCTGTTGAGAGCGAATGGGGCATCAGGAACAAGGCTGTTTCTCATAAACATTGTCTTCGTAAGATTCAGCTGTAGTCCTACCTTTCCACACTCACAGTCGAAGTCGGCCAGCATTTGTGCCGCTTGGCTGATGTTTGGTGTTATTAAAACAATGTCATCAGCAAAGCGGAGGTGGTGTAGTTGCTGACCATCTATCTTCACTCCCATTCCTTCCCATTCCAGTCGTCGCATGATGTTCTCGAGGGTGGCACTGAAGAGTTTCGGTGAAATGGTATCACCCTGCTGAACCCCTCTCTTGACATCAACGATCACTTCTTTGTAGAATGGTGAGGTCCTGGTAGTGAATCCTCAATACAGCTCATGGAGGATCTTGATGTACTGGGCTTGAATGCCCTGATTGACTAGGGCTTCAATGACCGCTTCCATCTCAACAGAATCAAAGGCCTTCTTTAAATCAATGAACGTTAAACTCCTGAGAAACCTCAATGAGCTTGGTTATTGTGTGGATATGGTCGATGGTGCTGAATCCTTTGCGGAACCTGGCTTGCTCGCATGGTTGTCCTTCATCTAGTGTTCTGCCAATCCTATTTAGGATGAGTCGAGTAAACAACTTGTAGATGACAGACAATAGGCAGATCGGGCGATAGTTGCCAATGTCAAGAATGTCTCCCTTCTTGAACAGTAGTACGGTCCTGCTGGTTTTCCATTGGGATGGAACCTTGCATTCAGACAGGTAGCGAGTGAAGAGCCGAGCCAGTGTATTGATGAGTACTGACGGCAGGTTCTTCAGGTGTTCAGGTCTGACCTTGTCTGGGCCGGGTGCTGTTTGTTTCTTTACCGACGAAATGTCGTGTTGGATTTCGGAAGGGAGAACGTTGGGAACAACATATCCATCCTGTGGAATTTGGTATGTCGGCAAGTGGACATGGCTATCGAAGAGATTTGAGTAGAAGTCATGAATAATCTTCTCCATTGCCGTTCTGGAAGATGTGATGGATCCATCAGGATGTCGGAGGGCAGTCATCTTGGTCTTGTAGTTGGCGAAGGACAGGCGGGCGTTACGAATATTTTTCCCAGCTTCTGCCGCATCTACCAATACTTCTGCTCTTCTCTCTTTGAGGTCTTCCTTGATCGCATCTCTGCCCTGCTTTGCGAGCTCGGACGTTAGCTTGCGGTTGCCTGAGGCATGCACCAAACCACGTTGGCGAATTAGCTCAAGAGTTTTCGAAGATAGGCGATTTTTTGTGGCTATCTCTCTCTTGGCGTTCCTCGCACAATCATGGAGGTGCTGAACCAGTCGATCGTATTCCTCGTCAATGTTGTCAACAATGGCATCTTCCCATGTTGCCGCAATAGTGCCAAAGAGTTCCCAGTTGGTGGTCGTTCTGGGAGTTCTCTTTTTGAACTTTGCAGCCCTTTCTCCCCGCTCTGTGAAGTAGAATTTTGCACGAAGGAGACGGTGGTCCGATCCCGTTCGAAATTTTGGGACAACAGCGACATCGGTCAGGCAAAACCATCGATTGAATATGATGTGGTCTATTTCGTTGTGGAATCGTCCACCAGGAGACTCCCATGTCCAACGTTTAGATTCTGCCTTCTGGAACTGTGAGTTACCATGGATGGTCTTGGTCGACATGATGAACTCAGACAGTCTCTCACCCTGTTCGTTCCATTCTAGGCCATGTTTCTCGATATGGTTACCCCTGTCATACTAGGAGTGACCCCTAAACATAGATCAAGGAGTAAGCCCTGAGCATAGCTGGCTATGCCCCTATAAAAGATAAAAATCGATTATACACGCTGCACAGACTAGTAGATATATTGACACACCATTCATCTGACAAAGGGTTAAAATTCAACAAACGTAAAGCACTTGTAAACCTGACAACAGTAAAACAAATTCATCCCTCTCAAATATGGGAAAAAGAGGGCCCAGAAAGACAGTACAGCAGGTAGGGTGCTTGCTTTGTGCATGGTTTATCCAGGTTCAATCTCTGGTATCCCATGTGGTCCCCCAAGCACTGCCAGGAGTATTTCAAGTTTTGAAAGTCCTTAAGTATCTATGAATCTGAGTGAAGAGTCAGAAGGAATCCCTGAGTATCGCTGGGTGTGGCCCCAAAACTAACAAACAAAAATGGGGAGAAGAGATGAAAAAGTAGTTTCTAAAAGAAGACATACATGTGGTCAATAATCATATGAGAAAATGCTCCCCAACACTTATAGTTAGGGAAACACAAATTAAGACAATAATGAGATATTACCTTATGTCAGTGACTGGCACACATCACAAAGAACATAAACAACCAAGGCTGGGAAGAAAGGAATCCTCATCCATTTCTCTTGGGAATGACAGTTTGTTAGACTTCTTTGGGAAGCAATAAATGACATTTCTCAAAAAACTAAGAAATGAGCTTCCATATGTCCCAGAAATTTCACTTCTTAGCATATACCCCAAGAGAACAAACACATTAATTTGAATATATATTTGCACTCCGATGTTCATCACAACACTAGCCAAAATCTGAAAACAACCCAAGTGTCCAAGAACAAATTCTGGATAAACTATGCTACATATATGCAATAGAATACTACTCTGCTGTAAAAAAAGACGAAACTCAACCAGTTTGCTATGTGGATACAAGACTATCATGCGCAGTGAAGTTATTCAGAAGAGAGATAAATACAAAATTCTGTTTCTCATATATGGAACATAAAGAAACATAATAATGGATAAATAACCATCCTAAGGCAACAGAACATGAGAAATCGTCTGCAGAACTGAGCCTAAGGCAGAGGAGAGGATGGGGGTTTAGGAAAGGTGATACTGAGATAATGGTAGAAGGAAGCAGATACTCTAGTGGAGGGTATGGTGTTAGAATGTTGCATGCATGAAACCCTGTCATGAACAGTATTAAGTTATGATGTCTAAAATAAATTTTTAAAACCCTCAAGTATCTATGACTCATTCTAACAAAGAAGTTGGAAGATTCAGTTAATAAAAATTGTAATTCACATCATAGAGACATAAAAGAAAACTCAAGGAAATGAAACAGTGCTTATTCATGTATTGGAAGGTTCTACATCATTAAAATGACCACATTACCCAAAGTAACTTACAGATACAAAACAGTTTTTATCAAAACTTCTATGGAATCCTGTAAGTACCCAGAGCAAATATTTCTAAATTTCACATGGAGCCATGAAACTACCTGAACAGTCAGAGAAATTCTAAGGAAAACAATATGGGTGTGTTTAGATTCTTAGACTTTAATCTTCACTAAAAAATAAGTGGAGTACATGGCACCACGACAAAGTCAGACTCTCCAATCAATGAGAGCCCAGAGAAAAGTCCTCAAATGTATAGACAGATAATTTATGTCAAAAGAGCTAGGTATATGAAGTGGAGCAAGGAGGCCTTTTCCAAAAATGGTGCTGGTAAAAGTTATTAGGTACTTGCAAAATAAATGAATTTAGACTTCTTTCTCACACCATACACAAAGGCAAATTAAAAATCGATTAAAAACCTTGATATCAAACCTGTTTCCATTAAAATACATTAAAGAAAACATAGGCAGGACCATCCAAGATCTTGACCTCAAAGGAGTCTTCGATGATACAAACTCATTGGCAAAGGAAACAAAAGTAGAAACAAACAAATGGGATTGTATCAAACTATAAAGCTTTTGCACTACAAAAGAAAGGAGGCTTAAAATGAAAATACACCCTTCTGATTGTGAGAAATTATCTGTGGCCCAAAAATATTTACATCCATATATATGCATATATTTTTCCCAAGGTATATAAAGCACTCTCAAAGTTCAACAACAGAAACCCCCTATCAAAAATAGTAAGAAATAGATGCCAGAGAGGTAGTTCAGGGGTTAACTGTTTGCCTGGCCTATGGCTGATACATTTCTATCTAAGCACAGTCCCTGAACACTACCAGAAGTGATCCTTGAGCATAAAGCCAGTAGTAAGCCTTGAACATAGTCACGTGTGGCCTACAACTGAGAAAAAATTAGAGAGCAGGAACTGGAAAGATAGTTCAGTGGATAGGAAGCCTCAATGTCTGGCACCCCATATTATTCGGCACCCCGCATGATCTCCTGAGCTCTGCCAGGAATAATTGCTAGGAGCAGAGCCAGAAGTAAGCCCTGAGCAATGTCAGGTGTGACCCAACCATCACCACCTGCCAAAATGCGGCGAGGACATGAATAGTCATTTCTACAAAGAAGACATGAAGATGGCCAACAAGCACAAGTAAAAATGTTCATTGGCTCTATTGCAAGTCAAAATGATAATGAATATCATCTCACATCATTGAAAATTATCTATAATGAAAAATATTGAAAACAGTAAGGGCTGGGAGGCATATGACAAAGTAGGAATTCTCATTCACTGTTAGTATGATTGTTGCATAGTTCAGCCTCTCTATAGAACAGGTTGTAGACTTCTCAAAACATTATGAAAAGAACTTCTCTATGATCCTAGGATTCCAATCCTGGAAATCTACCCCAGAATGTAAAGATAATCATGAACTAAAAAATAGATACCAAATGATCTTGCTCAGATGTGGTATAAAGAAAAAAATAGGATTAAACAATACCCAATGGAAATAAATCCTGAGACATGATCAGTAGAACTGTAGAGTAGGAACCATGAAGTAATGATGGAAGGATCTTGAAACACTGCTGGAGAGATTGGTATAGTATTTCTGAAAGTATAAAATAATTGCCAATAATATTGTTAACTATATGCCAGCAAAAATTAAACGTAAACATTGAAAATTGATTCCACATTCTCAATATAAAGTAACAGAATGAAAGACTAACACACAAGAATAGTAGAAATAAGTACCAGGAGGATTACTCCACATTTTAGAAGCCGGCCTCACATGCTGGGGGGAAAAGGCAGTTCAGATAGAGAAAAGACCAACAAGTAAAGGCTGCTAGGAGGATCCACTTCAGATGGGAGATGCACAGTGAAAGTAGAATATAGACCAAACATGATGGCCACTTAATACTTTTATTGCAAACCATAACATCCAAAAGGAGAGAGAGGGGCTGGAGAGATAGCACAGCAGGTAGGGCATTTGCCTTGCACATGGCCAACCCGGGTTCGATTCCCAGCATCCCATATGGTCCCCTGAGCACCGCCAGGAGTAACTCCTGAGTGCAGAGCCAGGAGTAAGCCCTGTGCATCGCCAGGTGTAACCCAAAAAGCAAAAAAAAGGATAGAGAGAGCAAAAGGGAATGCCTTGCCACAGAGGCAGGGTGGGGAGGTGGGGTGGGAAGGGGTTGGGGTGGTGTGAGGGATGCTGGGACCATTGGTGGTGGAAAATGGGCACTGGTGGACGGATGGATATTCGACCATTGTATGACTGAAATGCAAGCACGGAAGTTTGTAAGTCTGTAACTGTACCTCACGGTGATTCACTAATAAAAAAATTGATTTCACATTCTCAAAATAAACTATCAGCAGTATAGTCTAAATAAGTATCCACACTTATCTCAACCTCAGCTTTCCCTTTTGAATAACAGTTTTAGAGAATTTGAGTCTCTCTAGGAAGTGAGTACACCAGTGATGGATGTTATATTGGAGTTATGTGCATGAGAAACAATTGATGACAGTATTGTATACCACAGAATCTCAATCAATAAAAAAAATTAGCACAGCGGTAGGGCGTTTGCCTTGCGCACAGCCAGCCCAGCCAAGCCTGGTTCGATTTCTCCTCCACTCTCAGAGAGCCCGGCAAGCTACCGAGAATATCTTGCTGGCAAGGTACCCGTGACATATTCAATATGCCAAACACAGTAACAACAAGTCTCAAAATGGAGACATTACTGGGCCCACTCAAGCAAATCGATGAACAACGGGAGAACAGTTAACAGTTAACTAGTTAAGTCTCTGTAAGACCCAGGAAATACTGGTATTTCATATCTCAGCAAGAGGGAATTGCCCCATATCTGTAAACTGTGTAGTCTTGCATTGGGAGGCACTGGGAACAGTGAGCTGGAAGAGGAAAAATGCTTTATTATTTTTAATTTAATTTTTATAAAGTTGTTCACAATTATTTTTTACATTTAATATTTGAACACCAAAGCCATCACCATTACACCTTCCCACCACTATATATCGAATGTTTCCATCCTGAACCTCAAACTCTGCTCCCAAAGCAGAATTGAAGTGATTTATTTTGTATTGCTTGTTATGAATAATCCGCTAAAAATGATCCCAAAAAGTTTCCTTAGAGGAAAGTGTGTGAAGATTATTGTATTTCACCCAGGAGTCATTAAGCCAGGAAGCATGTTTTAAGATATTTTTTTTCTTTGTGAGAGACCAATATAGACTGACAATAGCCTATTTTATTTAAACTAAAACCAACTTGACTCTTTGCATTTTTAAAAACATTAAATTTTATCATCTTAAAAGATAAGATTTCTAGAGCCAGAGATAGTACAGGAGATAAGGAGCTTGCTTTGTACACAGTTGAATGCACTTTGATCCCTAGTCTCACATCTGATTCCCCCAAGCACCACTAGAAATGACCCCTGAGCACACAGTCAGGTGTCAGTCACACTGCTGGATATGGACTCAAAACAACCCCGCAAAAGATACAATATTTTAGCATTGCAACAGTTGCATCAACTGAGCTCCAAAATTCCTGGATGGGAAATTCAAAGGACGCTGAATGAAACCACAATAGACCAATTTGCCATAGAAGTGTGCTCCAATATCCAGGGTCACGTGATGAAAATGTCTAAACCGTCATGTTCTTCCACATAAGCATTTCAATTTTTGCCTCCGGGATACTCCAGGCAGCAAACCCACATGGGCTAATTGCCTAGTCTCCATGCATTAAAACGGGTTAATAGAACACAGAACCCAGAATCGGCATGATTATGCCGATTGATCTATACCACAGTTCTTAAAGTTTGGTTACATCAGGTATAGTAATGAAAAACAAAATCCCTCAAGCTATCCATCACTAGAGAAAATACTACATAAATTATGGATCCATCGGTGAAAACCTCATCCCAGGCTGGTGCAATGGGATGGGTGGGGTAACACAAACATCTGGTCAGGAGCTGCTTAAAGATATCGGCCGGAGAGGGGGTAGTGTCAGTGGTGCTGAGCATGCCCAGTATGACTTGTTTTTAGCAGGACTATACCTGCCTGTCTCCTACCATTACACACATGTATATATGCACACACATCCCTAAATTCATTTCTTTCTTGGTACTGTGGAGCAGGGCGACGGGAACTGGAGCAGGAAAAACCCGACCTTGCAAAGCAGCCCTGAAGTGAAACCTGGCAAGAGAGAGTAACTGGGCAGAGAAAGCAAAACAGGGCGCCTGCATCACGTGTCCGGTCTTGAGCCTCACTCGACCCCTAGTCATCTATGCCTGAAATGCAGAAACCATCACGTATGCCTTAAGCAAGTCATCCTAACTGTAGCATAGCAAAGAGATTGGATTGGGGACAAAGCAGAAAAGCAGAAAAGGTGATAGGCCAATAGTGTTAAGCTCTATGTGGCTGGACCTCCTATAAACTAAGACACTCTATAAAAATCTGTGCATTTGGCAATAAAGTGAGTTGTGACAAACTGCTCCCAGAGGGGTTTCTCCGAGCACTTGTCCTCCTTCACCCCACGGGCGGGTTCCTGCCCGGACCCTGTGTGTACATGTCAGGACATGTTGGGAATAACTGTTCTTGCTTTCCATTAACTTGATCTTCAAACGGTAAATGGATTATTGTTGTCACCTACCAGCTACTCATCCTGCCCTTGAGGTCTCCTTTCCAATCACCCTTGATACCCATATTAGATGAATCTTCTTTAAAAATGTCAATTATATGGGTGTTGGAATACTGTATGACTGAAATCCTATCATGAGGCTTTGTGATGCTCTAAAAAATTAGTTTAAAAATTTTAAAAACTGGATTTAGAAAGAATATACCTCAACACAATAAAGGTCATCTATGAAAAGTCAAAAAAATGTCAATCCTAGAAGTGGAGAGATAGCATAGGAGTTATGGAGCTTGCCTTATATGAACTGACCCCAGTTAGAACCTTGACACCCAATAATGTCCCACAAGAACCTCTAGGAGAGATCCATGAGCTCAGACAGGAGTAAGTCCTGAACACCACCACGTGTGACCCAAAAACATATGCACAATTATAATCATTATGTCATTTTTTTTAAATTATTAGTGAAACACCATGAGGTACAGTTGTAGACTTACAAGTTGTTGTGCTTGGGTTTCAGTTACACAATGATCGAGTACCCAACCCACCACCAGTGCCCATTCTCCACCCCCACCAATCCCAGTATCCCTCTCAGGTTGAATATACTGACTGTCACTGTCACTGTCCTCCCGTTGTTCACCGATTTGCTCGAGCGGGCCCAGTAACATCTCCATTGGAGACTTTTGTTGTTACTGTGTTTGGCATACCAAATACACCACAGGTAGCTTGCCAGGCTTTGTCCTGCGGGCGAGATACTCTCGGTTGCTTGCCGGGCTCTCCGAGAGGGGCAGAGGAATCGAACTCGGGTCGGCCATGTTGGCTGCGTGCTAGGCAAACACCCTAACGCTGTGCTATGGCTCCAGCTCCAGTATATAAGAAATATACTGACATCTCCCCTCAAACATATGATCACCTAATCTTTGATAAAGGAGCAAGAAATGTGAAGTGGAGTAAGGAAAGCCTTTTTAACAAATGGTGCTGGCAAAACTGGACGATTACATGCAAAAAACTGGGCTTAGATTTCTGCCTAACACCATGTACAAAAGTAAGATCAAAATGGATCAAACATCATTTTTCTTTTTTTAATTTTAATTCTTTTTTAATTGAATCACCGTGAGATACACAGTTGCAAACCTGCTTACTAATGATTGGGTTTCAGTCATACAATGACCCAACATCCATCCCTCCACCAGTGTAAATTTCCCACCACCAATGACCCCAGTTTCTCTCCTGCCACCCCTCTCCCCCAGGCTGCCCCTATTGCTCTATGACAGGCATTTTCCTTCTCCTCCCCCCTCTTTTTTTCTCTCTTGTCATTCTTCTGCTCAAAATGTTTGCCTTTTGCCATTGGTCTTAAGACTTATTCCTGACTCCATAGGATGACTATCAAGTCTTTTCTTAAATAAACCTCACCGCCCCCCCCCACTTCTGCACTTATGTTAAGAAAATTGGAAGCTTATTTTAAGCTTATTTTATCCCTCTCGGAAAGACTGGCAAGCTACCGAGAGTATTCCGCCCGCACGGAAGAGCCTGGCAAGCTATCCGTTGTGTATTCGATATGCCAAAACCAGTAACTACAACTGGTCTCATTCACCGGACCCTGAAGGCTTCACCGACATGGCAGCACTGAGAAGGATGAGAAAGGAGAGGCCGACGAAATCTCAAGGCCGACCTAGGCTGCCACAACGAAGGAAGACAAAAATGATCATCTGTACTTTCAATGCACGTACGCTAGCATCAGATGCATCCATCGAGGACCTGATGGTACAAGCGCGAATGATCAAGTACGACATCATTGGTCTGACCGAGACAAGAAGGCACGAATCTCACCATTTGGTCAGACTTCTTCGTCAAGATCATGAACGATCGGTTTGAGGCCCTTCATGTTCCCGGAGCGAACAGATGCCATTGGGCTACACTAGCACGCGACAGGGACAAATGGAGACATTACTGGCGCCCGCTGGAGCAAATCGCCGACTAACGGGAAGTTAAGTGTGATTAAGTGATTTTATGAGAGGGAGACCATGACTAAACATTGTGTCTGTTTTGCAACTAGTGTAGCTTCAGTACTCACTACTTTAACTAATGGACTTGTCCCACTGGCTTTCAGAAGAATAAAAAAGAAAATGTGAATAACTGAAGTTTGTGTTTAGACCCTATAGCATAGCATTTCTGCAACACTCTTGCGAGGTATTATCATCTTCATTTCAGAGACAAGCGACCTATGGCGCAGAGAAGAGAAGGCTTTTCTAAGGTTACACGACTGAGAAACGGTAGCCCTAAGCCCATCTCTTCAGTGATTTATTGCCAACGTCCTATTCTACCTTGCCTCACTGTCCAGTCTTCCTTTTTCATCCCTGTCTCCTACCATTACACATGGATATCTACAAATAGATACATTCAACTACAAATGGATACCATTCCACCTGGCCATCACATATTTCCACTAATGATCTGGCCCATTCACTTCCAGCCACCTCCTCAGAAAGTCCAACCCTAAGTCGTTATGCTCTCTTGCCTGCTGTCTTCTTGTCATACTAACATGCTCCCCAACGTACAGCCTCCACTTCAGAAATCCCTTCTCTGAACCATGTATCTTGGTCTAGTTGTTGGCATATCTCCCTCCGCAACAAGATTTCTAGAACAATAACCAAAAGAAAATAGATTCTGGTCACTGCCTCCTTTCCATCACCTTTTCTCTTCATGGTGCATTCTGTTGAAATTCTCAGTATAATTCCCACTTATTTCTCTGAAACTCTTAAGTCTAAACTGAATGGACAGTTGTCAATTCTTGTCCTAATTATCCTGACACCAATACTCGGTCAAGGCTCCCTTCATGCTGAAACTCTGTCACCTTTGTTCCTGGGATGCCACCCTCCTTTATTTTCCTTCTCCTTGTCTGGTGGCTCCTTCTCAGATTCTCTCCCTCATTTATCCTCTGCGTGCTACAATAAAATAGCTAACCATCCAACTATGCAACAGACCTGAGACATAAAACTCCCCATCAGTCCAAGTATTCAAATTCTAGACCACTACATGCATGACACATTATAAACAAAATTCCTACACTGAGTATTAAGTTAAAGTCCATGAGTTTTAAAGTCCTTTAGCACTGTAGCACTGTCCTCCCGTTGTTCATCTATTAGCTCGAGCGGGCACTAGTAACGTCTCCATTGTGAGACTTGTTGTTACAGTGTTTGTTATATCGAATAGGCCTGGGGAGCTTGCCAAGCTCTGCCATGTGGGCAGGATACTCTCGGTAGCTTGCTGGGCTCTCCAAGAGGGACGGAGGAATCGAACCCGGGTTGGGTCGGCCGCATGCAAGGCAAATGCCCTACCCACTGTGCTATTACTCCAGCCCTTAAAGTTCTTTATGACACTAAAATTTTATACTTCTCTGTCAAGTGCCAAATGGAAGGAATATTTTTTAAAAATGAGGTAAGAAATCAAGTCGAGAGAAAACCTCCCTCATTTCAAATTAACAAAGTCTGTCAGAAAGTTGACAAATCCTAAAAGACATGATAAATAATTAAATGAAATAGCTCAGTTTAGCCTACTCCAATATAAAAGATTCCCCAAACTCTTGGTGAGGACATATATAACTGCTTTATGTGGTGAGCCGAATAATTCATTGGATTTTACAGATGAATTATAGGAGTGATAAAGTACCCACCAGAGCTGCCTCTTTGTCAGTAGCTCTGGAAGACTGTGGGCTGCGAGGAACGAGCTAAATGAGTTCCAGAGATCAGCCACTTTTTTATGTTCTACACCCTTAGAGCTTCTCCAAACTGCATGTGCCAGGGTTCTTCACCTGCCATGCAGCATTCTAACTCTGTTTTGTTTTATGGCTGTGGTTTTGAGGCCATTCCTGGCAGTGCTCAGGGAATACCCCTACCTGGCAGTGCTCAGGGCATACCCCTGGCTCTGCCCTCAGACAAGGCAAGCATCCTACCTGCTATACTATCGTCAGGCCCACCTTCTAACTCTTCTCTTTTATCTACATTGTGCCCTCCTCATAGAATAATCTTTTCATTTTCAGTTTAATAAAATCTTGCCCATTCATTTATACAGCTATTATATGACTTATTTAATTTAAATTCGTTTGTAGCTATCAAATTTTTTTGTAGCCATAAAATTTTAACAAGTAGTTGGCTAATAGCCATAATGCCAGCCACTTTTCCAATCTAAGAACATATTTATCTTTGATACAGTGATAGCTCTACCTCAATCTGGGCCTGTGTGGATGGGAAGAGAAAATCATTCTACCCTTTATAGATTCTCAATTGTCTCCCAACTCCCCCACCTACGCCCTTCCACCACAAGATTATTTTGTTTCTGGGGACCTTGAAAGAATTAGAACCCGCCACCCCCAAGTCTCGAGAACTCACCTGTGGAAAACATTCAGAGCCAAATCCATATATCTTCTTGCAAATAGAATTTTTCTTCATTGTCATACTGCTGTTCACTATTATTTAGGGGCTTATGAACAGTTCATAGTCAGAATTTGAGAACCTGCCAGACAGTCCAGAGGGTAGGGCTTTTACCTTGCATGCTACCAATCTGGGTTTTATTCAAGCACCACCTATAGTTTCCCCTAAACCTGCCAGGAGTGATCCCTGAGTGCAGAGCCAAGATTAAACGCTGAGCAACTCTGAGTACAGCCCAAGAGTAAACAAAAATTTTTAAACACATAAATACATTTCAAAATATTTTTATATGAGTGAACTCTGAATTTTGGCACCTTGAACTAGTAAAGTTATATTTTCACCCATTGTTTTTGCAGTAGTTAACAATAATAGTCATCCTAACTGTGATAATTTAAGACTATGTTCAGATAAGAAATTAAACTCGCAGCAATTTACAGTTGCAAACTGGAAAAAAATATTTGTTTTATGGATGCTCTTGGGGGAGTTTCAATGCCTTTAACAATGAAAAAACTTAGGTACATAAATGGTGCTACATAAAACCAAAAGTTCTTGCAAGAATATTACCAAACTGGCTTTTCTATTTAAAATGATGCACAGATTTAATCTTATTTTTCTAAATATCTCACTGGCATTGATCACAAAAATGTAACAAAACTCCCAAGATTTGTACAGAGCCACAAAAGAAAGCAATAGATTTTGTTAAGTCCTGAAAATAAAAAATACCAATAAATACATTTGAGGGTGTGCAGTCACAGGTATCCATGAATAGAAAACTCTGTCCTAAGCTTGAGATGTGTGGGCAACAACCTGGGATTCAAGATTGACGGTGTCCAGCAACCAACTTGCTGCCACAATACCACTGGCTGCCACAGTATTGCTAGGAAGTGTCCAGGGAACTCATAATAGATTTTAAGGGGAGACTTGGGGCTCAGCTATAGCTGGTGACACAGTGCCTACTCCAGGACTCTCAGGGAGTACATTAGGAAGTGTGTCCCCAAGCTTCCCCTCTGGTCATGCTTTAGAAGGTACTCAGAATTCTTTATGCCTATAGGAGTGAATCTTGCTTGATAGCACTCAGGTGTGGGCTCAATAAGCATAATTTAGAGCTATCAAAATTAATGAAATCCATGTATTGGATCTATTACAAACACAGATAAAAATCTTAGAGAGAGGGAAAGATAATGCATGGGTAAGGCAATTGCCTTGCCACGCAGGTTCAATGCTCAATCCCTAGTACTAAATACAGTCCCCTGAGCTCTTCCCTTAGTTATTCTTGAGTGTGGGACCAGGAGTAAGCCCTGAGCATGCCAGGTATGGCTCCAAAACGGGTGCACGCGTGTGCATGAGAGAGACAGACAGACAGACCGACAGAGAGCATTTATAAATAGAACAATGGATATAGATTATCTGATACTTAAGTAAAACATCAAAAACAGTCCTGCGAATAATGGTAAGTCTATAGATAAATCATGTTGGGTCAATGCCTAGCTATGAATGAGTCAAAAAGTTTTAATTTAGCATTGGTGGAGGAAAGCGGAAATTCAGGAAGGGATTAAAGTTTAAACATTGTATTCCTGGGGCTGGAGCAATAGCACAGCGGGTAGGGCGTTTGCCTTGCACGTAGCCGACCCAAGTTCAATTCCCAGCATCCCAAATGGTCCCCTGAGCACTGCTAGGAGTAATTTCTGAGTGCATGAGCTAGGAGTAACCCCTGTGCATCGCCGGGTGTGACCCAAAAAGCAAAAAATAAATAAATAAATAAACATTGTATTCCTAAAACCCAGTCCTTAACAACTTTTTGATCCACCGTGAATTAATAAAAATAATGAGTAAAAAAATTGTACACAATATGTTTTTGCACATATGAATACTATGCAACTGTAAAAAAGGACAAATGCATTCACTTTTCTGTGACATGGATGGAACTAAAGGACATCATGCTGATTAAATAACTTCCTTGATTAAATTTTAAATGACATACTTGAGTGAGGCGAGTCCAAAGGAAAGGGATAAATACAGAATGATCACCCTCATAAGTGGGATTTAAAGATGCATAGTAATGTAGCAACAAAGGATCGAAGACAAAACAACTGGAGAGTTGGTCCACAGAGCTGAGCTTGGGGGGCTTGAAAGATGGGGCCTTGGGGAAGTTGGTGGAGTGAAACGTACTCTGGTAATGGGTATGGTGTTGGAATGATGTATGCAGTAAACCATGATTAAGAGTTTTTTAAGTCACAGTACCTCAATAAAGATATAAAAATGAGAAAATAACATGATATGCTATCATCTGAAAAAATCATGTTCGGGTAATTTGGGGTAAGGAGGAAACACCTTGATTTCCAACCTCTCTCACAAAAAAGACAAATGTGAGGTGAATAATAAAAATAATAGTAATATAAAAATGCCGAAGCATTTTAAAACATAAAAGAAAATACTAAAATAAATATAAAAGGAAAGACTGAAATTTGAACTTTATTAATATTTAGCATCTGATAACCTAAAATTCAATGAACAAAATACAGAGTATGTATTAAAGGCAGACAACCCAGCCAAAAGTGTATGAATGATCCAAACAAGTACTTCACAAAATAACATATTTAAACAGCCAATATTTAATTTTTTAATGAGGTTTTTAGTGAAGTACTTGTATTTACAATACTGTTAATTATACTTTTCATGCAGAAATCATTTCAACACCAAACCCATAGCCAGAGTGTCCAAGTCCCTCTAGCAATGTTCCTTCAGACCCTATCAGCACCCCCTCCCCATTTAAGCTCAGTTCTCTCTAGAGAAAATCTGCAGTTCCAATGACTTTATAGCCAATACTTTACAAAAATATATTTAACATCATTAGTCATCACAGTAATAAGACCTAAAACCATAATGAGATACCACTAGACATGCACCAAATAGCTAAAATGTAATTGGTGGACAATGTCAAGTGCATATGGAGGTGTAGAGAAAATGGGACTGCTATATATTACTGATGTGAAGCTATATTATTAAAACCATAATGGAAACCAATTTGATCATATTTTCTAAAGCTAAACATATGCTAATCTATGACTCAATAATTCTATTAACTCCTGAACATATACTCAACAGTAATGAGTACTTACGTGCACCAATTTGTACAGGGATATTCACAGCATCATTATACATAATAATAAAAAACAAGAAACCGGCAAAATATTCTTCAATAACAGAATTAATGCATAAGCTGTGGAACATTCACACAATAGAATGTTGCAGAGCAAAATAAGAGATTGAACTCCACAGTTTTGAAAAATGGCATGACTCAATCTAAAATTCCATATATAGCTATAGGCTTTTGGTTTTTAAAAACCCAGAATCTTCCTTGAATAATTTAAAACTTTAAATTGTTTTGCATTTTCAAAGTTGCTAAAATGTATAAGCACATATATAGTGATTCCCAAATTACCCATAAAATTTACTTTATTTCATTAGTGGGAAATCATTTAAATAACTTGCTTGATTAAATTTTAAATGACATACTTGGGCAGCTGAGTCTTTTAGGAAATTTTATGTGGTTTTCCTTATCCTCCACTGTGCATTTAAGACATAAATTCAATCAAAGATGTTTATTTTGTAATAGATTAAATTAGGGTGACCATAAAATTTATCTTCTAAACCCAAATAATTTGGTGGGGGGTTGTGGGCCACCCTTGACTCTGCTCATGTTTTAATCCTGGTGCTACCCTCAAGGATCACTCTTGGCTGACCCTGCTCAGGGGACTATACGAAGGGTTAGGTTTCAAAACCAGGTAGTCTGCTATTTAAAGAGGCTGAAGAAGAAGGCAGTGCCACCAACCCAAGAGCAGTGAAGGAGGATTTCTTTGTTGCTGCATCCCCATTAATGCAGGTTGTATACCAGTCCTTTTTATAGATGCCACTCTCATTGGTACAAAATGGCATCTCCATGTTGTTTTGATTTGTATCTCACTAATAACAGATGACAATGAGCACCTTTATATGCCTATTTGTAATTCAAATGTCTACCTTTTTTGGAAGTATTGTTCATTTTATTATTTCCATAAAACCTTGCATTTAGTTTTCTTTTTTTGTCAAATATATTTTTTGCTAGTCATAGTAGCCATTGTCCAAGGCAGAGTCAGGACTTCATTCTGTATCTCAGTTTCAGGGATAGAGGACAAGGCCAATTGAGAAAACTACTCTCATATTCTTTTCTCATTTTGTCTCTATCTTCTCTTTCAATTTTTTTTCATTTAGCCTCTTAACTTGTGCCTCAAAATGGCCTAAAGATCTAGAATTTCTTTTTTGTGGGGGAGAGGGGAGGGTTGATATATTGTATGTGTCTAACTTTTTTTTTTAATTTTTATTAGTGAGACACCATGAGGTACAGTTGTAGACTTACAAATTTTTGTGCTTGGGTTTCAATTATACAGTGATCAAATACCCATCGACTGTTCACCTCTACTCCCCATTTTTGATGAGTTTATTGAATTTTTGTGATTGAGCTCAATGGGTACTTTATATATCTTGGGTATTAGCCCTTTGTTTGATGTATTGTGCGAAAACGTTTTCTACCATTTTGTAAGGTGTCTTTTAAATTTAGTATAGTTTCTTTTGCCATTCAAAAACTTTTTAATTTTATCTAGACCCATTTGTTTGTTATCATATTTATTACAATAGAGGAATTCAGATTACTGTTTTATTATCCTATTTATGTTCATGAAAGAAGAGTAATACTGGTCTTTCATTTCTGATAGTAGCAATTTGTGTTCTTAGTCTTTATTTCTTACTCTTGTTAGAAGTTTGCCAATTATATTGATCTTTTTAATAACCATTTTTAGTTTTATTGACTTAATATCTCAATTTCCTTTTTCAGTGTCATTGATATAATCTCTAATCTATTGTTTCATTTCTTTTCTTTTAGACCTCTATTGCTCTTCTAATTTACCAAACTCACAAACATATTCACAGTGATTGTTCACCAATATTCACAAGTGGTGTTTACAATAGTCAAAAAGTGAAAAAATCCAATTTTTCACTGAGAGGTAAATGAATAAACATGTAGTTTATGCATACAAAAAATCACTCAGTCTTCTGAATTAATGAAATTTTAATGCATGTTACAACATGATGCCACTTGAAAACATATTAATTGAATCAACCATATAAATTACCACAGAGGTATGATTCTATCACAAAAGTCCAAAATGAGTAAACTTACAGACACAGAAAGTAGATTAGTAGTTGTCATAGGGAGAAGATAATGGGGAACAAATACAACTGGTACAGTTTCCTTGGGAGTTGTTAAAATACTCAACTATTGGGCTGAGGATGTAGATCAGCAATAGAGCACATGCATGGCTTGCATGTCTGTCCTGCATTTCATCTCAACGTCACAAAATTATAAAGCAAAATCTTCAACTATTAGATCTGCTTATCATGGTAGATCTTTGTGGATATACTAACAGACACTTCATTAATATTTTTAAGTTACAGCGTCTATGGTATATGAATCTATAATCAATGAAAATATATACATATATTTAGTATAAATGTGTTAAAATATGCATTTATGTTTAACACATTCATGCATTCATTTTATTTTGTTAAAGAAATTACTTATCTTTCTATATTACTTTCTATATTCTATACTTTCAGTTTCAAAATAGCACTGTAGCTAGCACTGTCCTCCCATTGTTCATTGATTTGCTCGAGCGTGCACCAGTAAACAAACTGTGAGACTTGTTACTGTTTTTGGCATATTGAATACGTCACGGGTAGCTTGCCAAGCTTTGACGTTCGGGCAAGATACTCTCGGTAGCTTGCTTGGCTCTCCAAGAGGGGCAGAGGAATCAAACCGAGGTCAGCCGATTGCAAGGCAAATGCCCTACCCACTGTGCTATCGCTCCAGCCCAAATATGCCACACTAATTATATCTATGAAATATTTTAAAAACTGCTGATAGAGTTAACAACATAAATACCTCTCAAAAGTAGTTTGCCAAAATTAACCATACTTCAAAAACAAGGATATGTATCATTTCTCATAATGAAATCCAAAACCCCTAGAAATTAACATCGTACTGTAAACCAATGGTAAATTAATTTTTAATAATTATTTTAAATTGATTTTTTAAAATAAGCAAAACTGAACTGTGAAAATAAAAGATAAGTTAGTGATTAACTTTGAAGAAGATATCAAAAAGTTCTTTGGGGTCCTAGAAATGGTCTATAGCTTAACCTGGAGGGTAATGATATGTAAATATGCATGTATGTAGTTATAAAATATACATAATTGGAGCCTGAGAGATAGTACAGTAAGTCGGGCACTTGCTTTGCACACACACACAAAAAAAACCATTGTGATCCCTACAACTCCGTATGGTGCACTAAACCCCACCAGAAGTAATCCCAGAGCACAGAGCCAGGAATAAACTCTGAGCTCTGCTGGGGTGTGGTCCCCAAACAATATATATATCATATATAATTAAAATCTGTCTTTATGTGTAATATTTGTGCACCTCTTATACAAACTTTACTCCAATTAAAACAGTGAAAATTAAAAATAACATGCATGAGAAACCATTAATAGCACTGTAAACCACAAAATCTCAAATTAAAAATTGAAGTAAAATTTTAAATTTTATTAAAGCATCATATTTACAAGGTTATTCATAGTTGAGCTTTTTATTGAATTATCATGAGATAGAGCATAACAAAGCTGTTCATGATTGGGTTTCAGTCATAGAATGTTCCATCCCTCCATCAGTGTAATTTCCCAGTACCAGTGTCCCCAGTCTCCTTCCCACCCCTCTAAAACACCCCCCATCCCCTCCTGTGTCTATGGCAGGAACCTCTCTTCTCTTTTCTCTCTTCTCCCTTTCTCTTTCTCTCTCATTTAAGCATTAGAGTTTGCAATACAGATGCTTAAAGGTTATCATGTATATCCCTTTGCCTACTTTCAAGACTCAGTTCTTGTCATAGTTGAGTTTTAGACATAGAATATTGCAGCACTGATCCCACCACAAGTGTCAACATCTCTCCACCCACCTTCCCAGGTTCCCTCACATAATTTTTTTTAAAAAAATTCTAGACAAGTGCCAAGAAAATAATATGGCTTTGGTGCAAAGCCGTACAAATATAATAATAGAACAGAGTAGACATTCCAGAAAGAAAGGTTCATAGAAAGAAGATAGATATTAGATAGACGATAATTTTGTTGACTACTTTATAGCAAATTATCCACTGTAATCCATTGGGGTAATGAAAAACTGAACCTTTACTACATTAAAAAATTGAACTGGACTCCTCCCTCACTTCAAGCACAAAAAATTAACTTTAAATGAGACTGAGCTTAGACGTTAATGTCAAAGGCCAAGCAGTAATGTTTGTATGAGAAAAACTGAGAGAATATATTCATTATATTAGAGCAATCAGAATGTCTTAAACACAAAATATCATGTCAACTAAAATGATGACTAAATTTCATAGTATTGCATATTTTTGCTCATTGAAATATATAATTAAGAGACAGAAGATGAACCTCAGACTGAGATATTCATGAAATACACTTATATGTATAATATATATTTTATATATATACTTGTAACCAGATTTATATATTTCTTTTAGTGCCAATAAAAGGACAAACTTCAAATTTCAAAAAAAAGATTTGTTCAGAGGCTTCCTTAAGTAATACATACAAGTGGTCACTGCTAATGTGAAAGGATGGTCACCATCATTATTTGTTAGTGAAATTCAAATTGTAAGTGTAATGAAATAACAGTGGATACCCCTTAGAACAGCTAAAATTAAAAGAATTTAAACTATCAACTGTAGACAAAAATTCAGAATGCCTTGAACGCTCACATATTTTTGTTGGGAACAGAAATGTTTTCAATAACTTTAGAAAAATATGTGGCAGTGCCTACGAAAAGTAAATACACATACTACTGACTCAACCATTCCAATTCAAGGTATATTTCCGGAGCAATAAGGTCATTGCTATACCAAAAGGCATGTGCATAAAGGTTCATGGCAGCTTCCCTCATAAAATCCCTAAACTAAAAAACAATCAAAATGCACTATCAATATTAGAATGGATTTTTAATTGTTGTATTCAATACAATGGAAGTCTATGCAAGAATAAACAAGAATGAATTACTCCAACGCAAAGCAAAATTCTAATGCTCACAAACCAAATGACAAGCAAAGATACACCAGACACAAAAGAGTACATTCTAGATGCATTTGTATAGATGGAATTCAAGAACCAGCAAAATTGATCTGGCATAGTGTAACCATAGAAAAACTGAAAAGATTTTCTATCTTGACGTACATGGCAGTGACACAGGTATACACATAAAGGCATTTTGATGTCTACACTAAAGATTTGGGCACTTCACTTTGTATAAAATCACATCTCAAGATAAAAGTGAATTGTATACCAAAATGTTTTTAAAAAGCAATTTTCATGGAGATATGATGCCGCCAACAGGTCAACCTATACCCGTGGGATGAGTGCAGCAGCAGCACGATGGTGCCTTCAGGCTTCCTGACACCCCAAAATTGCCACCATACCTTTGGCCAAACATCAACAACTTGGGACCAAGCTTACCAAGAAATTAAACGGCCAAAAGTTAGGTATGTGGGAGCCATGGGATGGACTTCACCAAGATATAATCTGCTGAAAAATTTGGTATACAGGTTTTGGGACTGAAATCTCCAGGCTTTCTCAGGCTCGGGCTGGGCTACCTAACCCCACTTCCCTGAACTTTTGGAAGCCTCGGCACTCACGTCTACACCTCACAGTGGCCACCCAATTGGAAAATTACTCCAGTCTTACCATCCTGATAAAAAATACCGAATGCCCTGAACAAACACTATGACCTCTTAGGACCTGTATTTCAAACTGCAATGCATAAAAAGAAAAGTAGAAAGGAAATAAGTAGGAAAGTGCCTCCCATAGAGGGAGGCTGGGTGTAGTTTGTAGGGATTTGGGGGACGGTGGTGGGGAGATGGGGGACATTGGTGGTGGGAAATGTTCACTGATGGAAGGATAGGTGCTGGACCATTGTAGGACTGGAACCCAATTATGAACAGCTTTGTAATGGTCTATCTCATGGATAACCAATTAAAAGGAATTTTTAAAAGGAATGTGGAGTTAATGCCCATTCGATCAGCTTAATCAATGGCTGAATAAATAGCAGTACTCCTACATTTAAAAAAAGCAATTTTCATTGTAGTCCCAGGGGCTGGAGCGATAGCACAGCGGGTAGGGCGTTCGCCTTACAAGCGGCCAACATGGCCGACCCGAGTTCGATTCCTCCGCCCCTCTCGAAGAGCCTGGCAAGCTACCGAGAGTATTCGATATGCCAAACACAGTAACAACAAAGTCTCCAATGGAGACGTTACTGGGCCCGCTCGAGCAAATCAACGATCAACGGGAGGGCCTTTACCTTTACCTTTACCATTGTAGTCCCAAACTGGAACGAACCCAAGTGTGCATAAACGAAGAGTAAATTAACAAAATGTGGTTTGTTTGTACTGCAGAGGACTGCATACAAGTAAAATAAAACTGTTGATCACAAAAACATGAATGGCTCTCAGAGTCATACTGCTGAGCCAAAGAAGTCGGGATAACAAATAATTCAGCAATTCTACTGTCAGACATATACCCAAAAGAATTCAAGAGCAGAGTTCCAAATAAGTAGATCAATATTCATAACAGCACTATCACAACAACAAAAACGTAGAGCTAGTTCAAATATTTATCAATGGATGGCTGGTCTCACAAAATTTTGATATACCAGCAGAATAGAATATTATTGAGTTCATAAAAAAGAAATACTAGCACATTCATATAATTGGAATTTGAAGACATATTTAGAGAACCAGTCACAAAATGAAAATTACACAATTCCAATTGTAGGAGGTACCGAGGATAAGCAAATTCAAAGATACAGAAAGCTGAATGCAGGTTATCAAATGTTGGGCATGGGCAGCTTCAGGTAGGGGAAATAGGAAAATATTATTTAATGGCAATAGATTTTATATTTAGGGAGATGAAGATCCACGGAGAGATGATGCTGATGATTTTACACTGTGAGTGTACTTCATGCTACTGAATTATACTATTTAAATACTTAAAATGGTCAAATTTAGGTTGTGTTTATTTTATCATGATTTAGAGAAGGCCCCCAAAGGTAAAGGTAAAAAGGTAAAGGTCCTCCCGTTGATCATCGATTTGCTCGAGCGGGCCCAGTAACGTCTCCATTGTGAGACTTTGTTGTTACTGTGTTTGTCATATCGGATACGTCACGGGGAGCTTGCCAGGCTCTGCCATGCGGGCGAGATACTCTTGGTAGCTTGCCGGGCTCTCCGAGAGGGGCAGAGGAATCGAACTCGGGTCGGCCATGTTGGCTGCGTGCAAGGCAAACGCCTTACCGCTGTGCTATCGCTCCAGCCCATTTCTCCCAAATGAAAGGGATGAATGGTTCAGTGCTTGGGTCTGGTGATGTGATGCTACTTAGGGGACACTAGGACCACTTCACTTGTGCTTCCTGGCTTCGGGGCTATACCCAGTACTGTTCAAGAGCCATCAGGGCTAGGGATTAAACTCACAACCTCACACATGCCAGACACATGCTCCAGCTATTTTCTCTATATCCTTGGACCTTATGATTTTTGAAAAATAACTGGATGGGGGTTGGAGTGATAACTCAGTGGGATGAGTGCATGCTATGCACACAGGAAGCCCAGGTTGAATCCCCAGCCTTGCATGGTCCCATTCCAAAGCATTTGTCTATGTGGCCCCTAAATCAAAACAACAACAAAATAAAATGAATATGTTATAATACAGTATGTATTATAATAATACAGTAATAATCAATACAGTCTGTTTCCATTTCTATGTGGGTCCAGAATGTGTATTCGAGTGAGGAGTCTGGCAGCCTTCTGTTGGGTTACTCACAAGCACGAGACAGAAGAGAGTTCCCTAGATCTTGAGAAGAGGGCGATCACACACCTGAAGTATCAGGCACGGGCTTACCTCCAAATATGCATGTCAGTATGTCCTATTACACAGTACATCATATTTCCATGTAAAGAGAAGATAAAGCAGAAACTAAGGGGATTTCAAAGTCGCATATTTTTTATTCCTTGGTTATGAATACTTGCACTTTCCCGGAGGCAGCTTCTTTTTGGAGATGTCGGTAAAGGTGGCATAAATGTTTGCACTGACCTAAAAGCATCAGCCTTGGATTTTCCTGGGGAGAATTACAAAGCACCTTGAATCTCAAGGCATTTATTCTGCATTTGGCCATGATCATTGCTCAGAGCTAGTGAATTTAGTCGATGAGATCTGGTGTTTCGGCACTGGGGGTGTTGAGGGGTCCATAGGGAAAGGGGAGAGGAGAAAGGGTCTTGGTTATGTATGGGCTGAGAAGGTTGCGGGCTTCGTGGCTGATAATTGCCCAAGGCGAGCTCAGGGGTCAGAGATCAGGGCCGGACTGATGAAGCCAGCTTGTGGGTGGGCGGAAACAGCCACTGTCACGAGACTGTGAGACTCTGCATATTATTAGCTCTGTGGCTTCGGGCACTTGAGAGCAAAGTCTGGGACAAAATCGCAAAAGTAAACGCCAATTGTTCTCATCTCTCTCATCTCCTCTCAGATCCTTGCAGCCTCAGCATCCGGGAGGATTGTGATTTGGGACATAGTGGTACAGGCATGAGGCCGTTGGAGTGAACAATTGCACTAGACCCAAGAGGACCACCTTAGGTGGGGCCCAGAGGAAGGAAACAAACATCACGACACAACACAGGAATGACTGCATATTTTTTTTTTGCCAACTCCCAAGAAAGCATTCTTTCTGGCTGTTCAGGGATGCTTGGCAGTTTTTCATGAGGACTGGGCCTGAGGTCTGTCAGTCATTCTGGTGGGCCTCAACCGCTGTAATTTGTACATAAGATGTTCCAGTGAACATCCAAAAGAGCAACCGGTGTTGGCGCGGATGCAGGCAGAAAGGGCCTCTCATTCATTGTTGGTAGGAGTGCCGTCTGGTCCAGCCATTTTGGAAAACAATAGGGGCATTCCTCAGAAAACTAGAAATGAAGCTCTCATTTGACCCAGCAATACCATTTTTTGGAATAAACCCTGGGGACCCAAAAACACACAACAGAAATGCCAGATGCACTTCGTTGTTCATTGCAGCACTATTCACAATAGCCAGAATCTCGAAACAACCTGAGTGACTGAGAACAGAAGACTGGATAAAAAACAAGCTATCGTACATTTACAATATGCACTTGCTAGAAAAATGAAGTCATGAAATTTGCGTATACGTAGATGGACATGGGGAGTATTATGCTGAGTAAAATAAGTCAGAAGGAGAGAGACATATAAAATGACTGCATTCATTTGTGGGATATGAAAAATAGTATGAGACTAATATTCAAGGCCAGATAAAACAGGGGCAGGAAGTCTTGTCAACGGTTGGAAGCTAGCCACATATGTCTGGGGCGGGTGGCAAAGGGAAGTTAGGATAGAGAATGGACTATTATGACAACAAGTCCAATATAACATGATGATAATAGTTGGAAATGATAATTTTGGACAGCAACATTGTATTGAAAGTAAGTAAAGGGATATACCTGATAATGTTTCATTCTCTGTATTGCAAACCATAAGGCCCAAAGAGAGAGAGAGAGAAAGAGAGAGAGAAAATGCCTGTCATAGAGGCAGGAGGGGGGGCATTGGTGGTGGGAAATACACACTGGTGAATAGACGGGTGTTGGAACATTGCATGACTGAGAACCAATCATGAAGAATTTTGTAATTGTGTATATCACTGTGATTAAAAAATTGTTTAAAGTTCCGATGGCTTCATTTTAAGCTCCTGTTCTGGCTGTACTTGAACGCAGCCCCCCACAAAAGACACTTTTTGGTGTGGCTGTATATGTGTGATGTGTTCCATGTATGGATTTCCTAACAAAATTGGTGCCCTGCCATATAGCTTGAGCCCACTTTTATCTGGCGGGGACCGGTTTATGAGGGGCATCTTCCTGGGATTTAGGGACTGTATTCTGAGGTCAGGGGTCTTGCTCATCGGCCCCACAACCATGCTTCTCACCTCTGACAACTCCCTCTTGGGCTCTTCTCAGACTTGTTTTCCGCCAGGTCAAGGCAAGCTGGAGAGCTCATTATATTCAGAAGCCCTTCCCACCCCCACCCCAACTCCATCATAGATATGGAAGTGGCCCCTAAATCTTCTGACCTCCCCCCTCCCACACCCAACATTTTTGTGCCCACCCCACAACCCCCACACCAACACTTCTGGCGGAGGAAGTGAACTGATCACACATCAAAGCCACAAAAGCATTTTTATTTATTATTACAGCAAATACAGAATAAAATTAAGGCAGTATAATACATCTCCAGTTATCTTTCCAAACTTTTGTACAGTAAACTTTGTTGCGAGTGTCAATTTGAATCAAGAACTGAAGTTTTTCTTAAACAATGTTTTTGTAACTTCTAGAGAAAGATCATTTCCAGGGCTGTCAAGTTTTGCTGACACAAGATGTCTGTGACTTAACTGAGTCTCAACCAAGGGTGTGTGGCTGGATGGTGCATCTCTCCCCCCACCCCTAATCTCCCTCCTGAGCTGGGAGGCACAGAGAAGTAGGAAAGACGTTTAGAACAACCTTAACTTACAACCTCTCTGGCAGTACAAGGCATTTTTTTCCTGGTGTCCACTCATCATCTGGAACCCCCTTTAAAAAAAAAAGATTTGGTGCAAAGTTCTGGCCATATATTTTTCATGTCTGAGGTAAAGAGGGGATATGTACTGTGTTGTTAATGGTATCACTGGAATTGACCTTGGGAACCAAAAGTGTGGATTTTAGAAGAAGGAATTCTCTTAGTGATTGAATTTGCTTCTCTGTAACTAAATGAAAGGAAAGTCAGGCAAATTCTTTCCAAAGTAGGTTGCTGCCAATAAAGTGAATCCACGTCACCATGTGCAATTAGGTCTGACTCTAAGAAAGCAGCACCTGCGTCTGAAGTTTCAAAAAAATAAAAACAATACCGTGTGTCCATAACTCCCCTTTTGCCGATCTGAGAGGCATACAACTTTATTTTAATTCAAGCTGACCAGTTTGCTTTCTTCACATATGGGTCATATTTTGTTGCTGAAATTGAGAAGAGAATGTGTTTCCAAGTACAAATGTTCAATCACAACTGTCTTTCAGACTGCCCTTAAAAAGTACAACAGAGAAACACACAGTTACAGAAGCACTGCAGGAACGAGCACTTGACAGGAGCCTTCATTACAGCGAGGTCCTCCCCACCCCTAGAGAGAAGAAAGGAGAACTGGGAGGAGGGGATGGAGAACGGGTGAGAGGGAGTGGGGAAAATTGAGAGTCCAACAACAGGTTTAGGATCACTGTCAACCACAGGCGGATAAAGAGGCTCAAGATAACAACTGTCGAACAGAAGGGGAGTTGGTTGTCTGCACACTCTGTGGAACTACATGATGTAAAGGAGATGGAGGCCTGGAGTCTACATAGAGTTAACACCAGGTCTAAAGGTCGGTATTTACCTGTGTGGGGGTGCGGAAAGGTGCCTTATTTCAGATTACAAAGCAGAAGGCAGGTCACTGCCAGCCCTCAAGGCATTTTCACACAGCCACTTCTTCCTCAGAAACGTTTTCCATATTAAGAACCACCGTCCCCTCGGGGTCACTGACAGACGAGATGACCACAGTGGGGATAGTAAAAGCCACCGGACGCCTGGGGGATTTGGGCTTCGGGCTGCAGGCCGGCTCAGAGAGCTTGGGGACATCATACCCCAGGCGTCTGGTGCGGGCAGGGGCACATCTGAGGGTCGAAGGGCTCCGATAGCCGAAGGTAGGGGTCTCCTGCTCCTTGGCAGGAGGCTTGATGTGGATCCTGGTGGTGGACTTCCTGCGGCCAGCGGCAGAGGTGAAGGCGGCCCTGGACTGACTGCCAGCAGGAACCTGGCGGCCGGTGACAACCTTGGGGTGGCTAGAGGCAGACTTAAAACGGACAGAGTCACCCCTGAAGTGGACGGAGGCGGCCCTGGGATAAACAGGGCTGGGTTTGGGGTGAACAGAGACAGACTTGGGATGGCCAGAGACAGACTTACGGAGGACAGAGGTAGGCTGAGACAGTGGCGAGGCTGGCTCAGAGTGGACAGGGCTACCCTCAAATTGGCCAGCTGCAATGTCACCAGGTAGGGGCACATTCCGGACTCGCAGTGGTATTTCTTCCACAGCAGGAGAGACACGGCCACGCTCTCGTTCACGGGCAAGGTCACGGGCACGGGCACGGGCGCGGTCGCGGGCGCGGACACGGGCACGGGTCAGGGCACGGGACTCCCACCTCTCACGGAGATCAGTGATGAGGCCAGAGAAGAACAGGATGGGGTGGCGAATGACGTAGAAGAAGGCCCAGTACTCTCTTCGGAAGCTCTCATTTAGGATCCCGAAGACCACAGCATTGAGGCAGCTGTTGAAGTAGGCTAGGAAGTACAGTGCGAGATAAAGCCAGTGGGGGATCTTGTTTGCAGAATCCTTTGGAAGGAGAGCCGCCAAGATGGTGAGCAAATTGACAGGGCCCCAGCACACTACAAAAAGAATGAAGATCACAAACATGGTTATAAAATTGCGAGTCTCAGCAAACTGGTTGTCAGGATCCTGCCCGGGGTTTTGATGGGCCTTCATCACTCTGTTCCAGATCTTCGCGTAGCAGCACCCCACGATGGACAGAGGGAGAATGAAGTGCATGAAGACGATGGTCAGCGAGAAGGCAGTGTTGTGCAGGTAGTTGAAGAGGCAGGTGTAGGTGCGCGGGTCGTAGTAGATGGTGCCAATGTACATGTTGGGCAGGATGGCGAGGACGGCCACGACCCAGGTGATGACCAGGAAGATGACGGTGTTGCGCTTGCTGAAGATCCTCTCGTACTGGAGACTCTGGCAGATGTAGCAGTAGCGGTTGATGGCGATCCCCAGGATGTTAAAGACTGAGCCCACCACACTCAGTCCGGTGATGAACCCCATCAGCTGGCACTGGAACTGGCTCAGATTCCAGTCCCCGATGGTCATGGCATGCAGCATCAGCGGGTAAGGGTAAATGGCCACCAGCATATCAGCCACTGAGAGGCTAACCACGAAGATGTTGGCTGCAAAACACAGTGGGGAGGCGGGGGAGAAGGGGAGAGAGACAGAGAAAAAAGAAAGGGTTATGCAGTTCCTGAGAGGTGAGCACGGAAGGGGGTGGACCGGTGAGCTGGAGTCCAGTCGGGTGAAGTGGAGTCAGGTTACAGAACCGCCATTTGGGTGGGGACTTCTAGTGACAAGTGCTTCCCTGGTAAGGCTGGTGCACAAGCCTCTTTGCAGCACCTGTCATTTGCCACCTTGTTTTTCCCCCTTTCTTCAAACTACCGGTTCTCTGCTTTGGAAAAGAAGCAGAACTGCTTGAACTAATTCCGGCCCCCACTTTGTCTTTCCTTTCTCTCTCAAAGAAACAGAAGACAAAGTTGGCCCCCAAGGGGACCTGGGCCAGGGGAGCTTGATCCTAGGCAGTAGGGTAAGGGGGTGGAAGCCGGGAGAAATAAAGGAAACCTAAGACCAGACCCCTCCCCCCCAAAATAATAATGAGCAAGCGGTGCTCTGCCGGCACTAGGGGCCAGGGTAGAACGGCGAGTGAGCGAGCGAACGCTTGCGGCTCACTGCTGCCAGCCTCTCTCCTGGGAATCAGGGCAGCGTTTCAGCCCTTGCAAGGTCAGAAATGATGGTCATCCACCATTTCCTAGGCAACCGAGGAGTGGAAACCGATGAGATCGACGTGTGGGGGGAAGGGTCTTGTAAAATTTAGTCTGAGACCCAAGAGACTGAGGGCTGAGGGGGGGAAACATCGCAGCCAGGGTGCGCCCAAGTGCCGCGCTTGGAGAAGTCCCTGTCTGGGGCTCTCTGGCAGAGGCACCGAACTTTGCCCCGGGGCCGGTGGGCTGCGTTGGGCGGTGAAGGGAGTATGCCTGCCGTCTCTCCCGTCGGGCAGGAGGGCTATAGGAAGGTATCCATTAGACCTTTCCCAAGGAAGAAAACAGAAGGGAAGGGGTCACGTGCGGGAGCGGGCCCGTGCGTCTGAGAAGGCTAAGTGGCTAATTAGCACTGCTTTGTCAAAATATGCTACTCAGCACCGCTCTGTCAAAATATTCTCCTTGTGGACTGGGAGAAAGCCAGCGCATTTCTGCAAAGCTAGGGACACCTCCAGCCGCCTCCTCCTGCGCGCTGTTCCCACCGTGGAGGGTCTTTTACAGGGCTCGTCCTCCTGGTCATGAATGTGGAGAAGGGAAGGGGAGTAAAAGTGAAGTCAGAGCTGTAGCAAAACACATACGACCACCAGGAAAAACACCTTTATTCGGATCCAGGAAGAAAGAGTGGAGGAGAGAGGAGGGCAGAGAAGAAGGGAAGGAAAGAGCGAGCGGCCGGGTTTGCAGGTGGCGACGGGGGCAGCGAGGCACAGCACCTTGGCCACCACTGCAGGGGCGAAGATGGTGCCTCCCCGTGTGCCCGACCCCCGAGAGGGCTCCCCATGCCCGGGGAGAAACCAGACACACCACGGGTGCTGAGAAGGAAACTTGGCAAAAATACGTGCTCAGTCGTGAGTTTTCAAACTTCCGTGGTGTTTGCGAGGCCCCGCTGGAGTCCCTGAAACTGCATCTCAGCTCGTCCCTGCGCCCCGCGGCCCCGCCCGGGTTCTCCGCATCTCCCCATCCCCGCCCGGAGCCGCCTTCCCGCGCGCCATCTCCACCTCCGGGACCCGGGATCAGGGACCCTAAGCCCCCCTTTTCCTCCCCCATCAGCGCGCTCTCCAGGCCAGGCTGGAAAGACAGATGCCGCCCCCCACAGCCCCGCGCAAGTCACGGAGACCCCTATATACGCCCGCTGCGACCCTCCCCTACACCCCCTCCTCTCCCAGTCAGAGCGCTCCTGGCTGGCCGGCAAGTGGGGGTCCGTGGCACTGCCCGGTCCGCTGCGTCCGCTCCAGTAGGCTGCCGCGACCCCTCCCCGAGCGCCTCCTTCTCTCCCCGCCAGGGCGCTCTCTGGCCAGCCTGCAAGTGGGGGTGCGCGGCTGTGACCAGTTCACCGCTCCCCAAGGCCCCCTGCAAGTCGCGGAGACCCCTACATTCGCCTGCGCGGCGATCCCCTCTGCTAGCACCCCCCTTCTCTCCCGGCCAGGGCGCTCTCTAAGCAGCCTGCAAATAGGGGTGCACGGCTGTGTCCTGTCTGCCGCGCAAGTCGCAGAGACCCCTTTCCTCTGTGCTGCGACCCGTCCCCAGCGCCCGCGTCCAGCGCTGTCAGGGCGCTCTCTGGCCAGCCCGCAGATGGGGGTCCGCGGCTTCCTGAAGCCCCGCAGGAGTCGCGGAGACCCCGCCGGTCGCCAGGGCTGCGACCCCCCTCCCCGGCGTCCCCCTTCTCTTCCCGCCAGAGCGCTGTCTGCTAGCCCGCACACGGGGGTCCGCGGCGCCGCTGTGCTCCGTGTGCCGCCCCCCCCAAGCCCCGCACGAGTCGCGGAGACCCCTATCCTCTGCGCTGCGACCCCCTCCCCGGCACCCCCTTCTCTTCCCGCCAAGGCGCTGTCTGGCCAGCCTGCAAACGGGGATGCGCGGCTGCGCTCCGTCTGCCCCCACCCCCAAAGCTCCGCGCGAGCCGCGGAGACCCCTCCGGTCGCCTGCGCTGTGATCCCATCCCCCGGCACCCCCTTTTCTCGCGCCCAGTCGCAAAGTGCCCCCCGAAAGCCCGCGCCGGTCGCCGACCCCGCTCCCCGCTTCCGCGACTGCGGCCTGGGCGTCTCTCCCGCCGGCCCGGCCGGTCCCTGGCGGTGTCCCCGCACCCCTCCGTGCTGTCGCGGCCCCGCGCACCCCGACTCCCCGCTTACGGACTTTGGGCTTCGCGGTCGTCGCCGCCGCCGCCGCCGCCGCCTTCGCCGCCGCCTCTCGCTGCCGGTGCCCTGCGCCCCGCGACGGCCGCGGCCAGGGGGGCTCTGGCGGGCTCAGACCACCCCGCTCGCACTCGGCCCGGGGGTCTGCGCGCCGCCGAGAGCCGCCGGGGGCCGCCGGGAGCCGCCCCTGAGACGCCTCGGAGCCGCCCCGGAGCCGCCCGGGAGCACTGGGCGCGGAGAACCGAGACCGGGGGTCCCGGCGCGGCTGCCGCGCGGCGCCGGGGGCCGGAGCGAACTTAACTTTCCCGGCCCAGGTCCCGGGCCGCCGGCGTCGGGATGCGCGTGCTGTCCGCGGTGCTGGCCGCCGTCTCCGCTGCCGCGCCGGCTTCCTCGGCGTCCGTTCCGGGTCCCGGCGCTCGGCCGCGCCCCGCAGGCACCTGCGCGGGGCGCTGGGAGCCGGGAGCCGATGCCCTGCGCTCCCGCAGCCTCGAGGGGTTCTGAGTAGACGGGCAGCCGCCAGACCTCCCCTCCCGGGTGCGTGCGGGGATTCGAGGGCGCGGAGCGCGGAGCTGAGGGCACTTCCCGGCTTGGGGCGCCCACCCCAGGGCCGGCGAGAGGCTCTCGACCGGGGAAGGGAAGGGAAGGGCGGCTTACCAGAATTTTGGAGCTTCTTGTTCCTGGACACGGCCCAGATGACCATGGAGTTGCCAGTGAGGTCGGCCACAACGGTCACCACCATCACGCAGTACATTAGCACGATGACGGCCGGAGGGTAGCTCGGCAGAGGCAGTTGGCAGCCAATACACCCAAACGGGGTAGGCACAGCCATGGTAGGCGCCATCGTGCGCCCGGAGTCCATTATGGTCCCCCAGCTGGCCAAGACAGCGAACACCTGCTCTGCCACCGGGAGCTGCAGAAAAGCGTGGCTTCCCCTACGAGAGCCAGAGAGCAAATGACAGATTCCCGCCCCTTTCCGGTGAGCTTTTAAAGCCGAGGAAAGGGGCTTGCCACGCCCCAAACCCGGCCCCCCGACCAATCAAAGGTCTCCTCACACTCACCCCCACCTCGATGGGCAACCCATCCTGGACAAATCAACAGCCAGAGAAGTGTCATATGGCTTCCACCACCACGTCTGTGCCTCCCCTAGCCCCCACCTTCAGGTACTCCAAGTTCTGACGCCTACTCTGAGTCCTCATCCCCCCTCCCGTCACCGGCGCTGGCGCATCAGCTTCCAGCCGACAACTCTGCTCGCTCCTTCTAGGCAAGCGCCCTGGCAAAGCACTGTAGAACTCAGAGAAGCGCAGGAAAGGCTTGCAGTGCTTCTTGGGGCTCAGGGTCCACGCAAACCAGTCTGAAACCACTACGAAGCATAATTTGACGGGCAGCTCGGCCCCTGACACTTCAATCCATTTTTTCCTGAGGTGTCTTTAAAAAGTTCATCCCTTCGCCCCTGCAGGTGCCTATTCCAAGCTTTTTGCTCCGCGAGGAGAGCAGGAGACATCTGCAGCAGTGTCCAGCCCGAATGGAAGCCTCAGTCTCTAGTGAACTGTCCCCAGCTCGGTGCCTGCCAGGAGCCACTTGGGGCCCTTCGCGTTAGTGGCGGGAGGTAACCGAGAGGGCCGGGACTTGCGCTCTCCGTGACAAATATGCCCCGATACGCGGGATCAGAGAAGCGGAAGCGAGTCGGCACCTCGGGAGCCCTGGAGGTAGCGTGTGGCCTCCTTCTAGCAACTTTGGGAGTCAAGGAGAGTGGGAGCACCCCTCCTCCGCGACTGAGCACCTGTTTGCCAATTTTGACAGGGGAACTGATGAGGGCAAAATAATCATAATGATGATAATAGTACTACTAATAATAAAAATAACCCTCCTTTGGACTTGTCGCTCCGGTGTGAGGGCTTTTCTGCACGCGCGCTTCAGGAGTATCGCGGGCCACCGGGCAGGCTCCGGCGTCACTGCGGCAGCCGGCAGAGCATCTGAGAAGGCAGACTGTCTCGGGAAGGGTTCTTGGCTTGGGGCCCTTTTCCTTGGCCACCCCTGCCCGCCTTCTCACAGCATCGCTCCCTGGCAGCTCCATCCCCTGGTCTTGGCTGTTCCCTCCCAGGCATCCAGGCTCACCCGCCCGGGAACCGGGAAAGCGGCCGGCCAACCTCACTCACGGCGGGAAGGTTCTCCCACTCGACTCCTCCAAGCTCCCGCTCAGAGGAGTGGATTTCTCCCTTCTTTTCGAAGTTATGGGTCTTGTGGAGACGCCTCCCGGAGAAATTCAGTGAACACCTTGAAACTTCTCCCTCCCAGACCACCTTCGTCCTGCGTAGGGGAAGGAGGGTCTGCGCTGTCTGGGAGCGCCAACGCCTGGATACAGCTCCCCTTCCTGCTCCTCGAGGTGGGGTCTGGGGACGCCTCGAGGGACTTCAACATCCTAGGGCCTTTCATGGAAAGACACAGACACCCCTGACAAGTAAGTGTTGCACGCACTTACTCGAGCTGAAAAACCCAAATAGAAATGTGTCCCCGGGTCTGACGATAACCACCCCCACGCCCTCGCCCCCTCAACTAGCACCCTTCCAGCCCTCACTAGAAAGAAAGAAATCCAAGCGCATAATAATAGCCCTCCAGAAGCCTTTTCATGTTCATTATCTACCTGCTGCCGGCATCATCTACATGCTGCACGTTCTCCCGGCCCCCGCCCGCCCCCCCCCAGTTTAGATTGATCCCTGAACGCGCAGTCCTCGAACCCCCTCTGTATCTGCCTCAAGCAGTGGAGACCACCCCTAGAAGGCAGCAGTCTAGAGCTCCTCTACCCCACGGAGTAGTTCATGCACATCAGGGTGGAGCCTTCATCTTGAGGTTTCCCCTAATTCCCTGAAGGTTGGGGGACCTCTCATTGCGCCAAGGAACGGTTTGGAAATCAATTAGGAACAAGTGTGAAGAACAAAAAAAGAATTAAGCATTTTCGCGACGTTGAACACTGGGTCTCTCTCCCCTGCCCGCTCCCTAATCATCCTGTCTCCTGAGAATGGTCATCCTCCGCCTGTCCTCTGAGATGAGGTGGCTGCTGAGTTGGGCTGAAGAGTGAGCAGGAGAGATAACTCGCTGAGCCCCCAGAGTGTGACCCGGTGAGCCTTGGAGTTTTCGGTACTAGACAAGTAAGAGGGGAAGCTGTGCTCACCCGTGGTGAGGCTTTGCATCTGCTAAAATTCATTTTCCTACTTTTGAGATCTTAAAGATGTTCATCACGGTCCCATCAAAAACAACTGATGGATATGAAGTCAAGTTATTTGGACACCCAGGCGGGTGAAAACCAGTCTGAGTTTGCAAGAGTAGGGCAAACCTTTCACTCAGTAAATTCAGTTCCTTAGGAATCATTAGTGAGGGGGGAGGTTTCTGTACTAGTAGACTTGGCTTCCATAAAACTCCAGGGCTAAAAGAGCAGCCCCCAAGCAGAGGCGATACCCTGGCCCCTTCTGTGTGGAGGACAAGTAGGAAAGTACCCTTCTCCTGCTCTTGATACAGAAACCATTGATCTCAGGCTCGCCGTTTCTTTTCAGAAAAACTTAATATCAGGGTTCTTCGGAATGGCAGGTGGCAGCTAGCAATTCAGCCTTTTCCTGAAAGGTGAGAGTTTTTGCTCTGAGAAAGGTAGGGTTTTTCACTGCACACACGAGGTGAGTGCCTACATCTTCAGAGTTCTGATTATGACAACAATAGTGGAAGGTCAGTTAGCTTTTATCATACCTCAAAGATTCTCTGTGCCACCTGAAAAAAATATTGTAATAATCTCGAGTCTGGAATTGGTGCCTTGCCGTTTTAAATAAACATTTGATGGTTTTCCAAATATCACCTGGGAGATGTTTTCTCACAACAATTCCTTTTAGTTTTTTGTTTTGCTTTTGCTTCGTAGTCACCTTGGATTCCAACGTTATTCATGGTTGGGTTTCAAGAATACAATGTGTCAACAACAATCCCTTCCCCACTGGACCAGTTCCTCCACCAATGCTCCCAGTTTTCCTCCTGCTACCAGCATGCCTCTCTCTATGACAGGTGCTTTGTAAATTCGACGTGCTGTGTCTTTCAGTACTGCTACCTCTAGGGATGCAAGCTAAACACTCTACCACATTTCAGCACCTCCTCCTCCTGAGAAGGCTTCCCTCCCCCACTGGCCTAGTATTCTCCTCCCCCCTACCCCTGTATTCCTCCTATCATCCCCCCAACTTCCTACTGAAGACCAGTTCTCACTTTCTTTGTTTCCATTGCCTCTGGTGTTTCTTACTCCCCTACTATGTTCCTTTGTACCCCCACTCCACTCCACCCCCCACCCTGCTCCCCTCCAAATACGAGGGAGATCATTCTGCCTCTGTCCGCTCCCTCTGTCTGACTAGCTCCACTCAACACAATACTCTCAAGATCTGTCCACATAGCAGCAAATTGCATGGTTTCATCTCTTCGTATGACCAAGTAATATTCCATTGTGTATATGAACCAAAATTTATTTATGTAGTTCTCTGTTCTTGGACATTTGGACACTTTTCCAGATTTTAGCTATTGTGCATAGTGCTGCAATGAACGTACGAGTACAAATGCCTTTTCTACACTGTGTTTTTGTGGGCCCTTGTGGAATATTTCAAGAAGTGGAATTGCTGAATCGTAGAGTTCAATTTCTACTTTTTTGAGGAGTGTCCATACTGTTTTCCATAAAAGCTGCACCAGTCAACTTTCCCACCAGCGGTAAATGAGGGTACTTTTATGCCCACATCATCTCCAATACTGCCTTTCTTTGTTCATTTTGATGTGTATTAATCTCTCTGGTGTGAGATACTATCTCATTGTTGCTGTGATTTGCATTTCCCTGATGATTAGTGATGCATACCATTTTTATATGCTTTGTGGCAACTTTTTTGTCTTCTTGGGGGGGGAGGTTCTGTTCGTCTCTCCATTCCATTTTTTATGGGATTGGGGTTTTCTTGTTTGTAAAGTTCTACTAGTGCTTTATATTGAATATTTGGTCTATATGAGATGAGAGGGGGCAAATATTTCCTCAGTCTGTCAGGTATCTTTGTATTTTTGGTCATTATTTCTTTTGATATGCAGAAGCTTCTTGACTAATGTAGCCCCATTTATAGATCTTTGCTTTCTCAGCCAATGGATTTGACTCCTGAAAGATGCCTTTAACTACAATGTCATGGAGAGTTCTGTCTACATTTTCCTCAATGTAACTTATGGATTCAGGTCTGATATCAAGGTCTTTAACCCGTTTTGATTGGACTTTTGTGTATGGTGTTAAAAATGGGTCTGTGTTTATTTTTTTATATGTGGCTGACCAGGTTTCCCAGCACCACTTGTTGAAGAGGCTTTCCTTGATCAACTGCATACTTTTTGTTCCTTTATCAAAGAGAAACTGTCCGGAGAGCTGAGGATCTATCTCAGGATTGTCAGTTTTATTCCATTGATATGAGAGTCTGTCCTTATTGAAGTACAATGCTGTTTTTGTAATTCAAAGATTGTTGATTTTTTATTGTGATTCTGTGGTTTACAATGCTATTGATAATGGTTACTCATGCACATAATTTCAGCACCACATCCATCAACAGTGTACCCTTTCCCTCTCCTGAGGAGCCCAACACCACTCTCTACTACTACCAAAGTGCACAACTACAGATGAATGGATCTTTCCGTTGGAATACTATGCACTGTACAAAAGGAAAACCAATGTAGTTTGCCAGGAAATTGATAAAACTAGTGAGTACCATTTTGAGAGCAAATGCAAGTTACTGCATAGATTCATAATGATCTCTGTCATGTGTGAAATTCAATGATGTATACTGGAGTAGCAATAACTGTTCAAGGAAAGAAGAATTGAAAAGTTGTTCCACAGTAATGAGTTATCAGGAAAGGTGTTTGAATAGGTGGGAACTTTGGGATCCTGGTGGAGACACGTGTGTAGTTTGATGGTGGATATGGTATTGCAGTTATGCAAACATCAACCCAGCATTCACAGTGAAGGAGGAGTGGGAATTGGGATGACTAGGGAATCTGGAAACACAGGTGAAGGGGAACTGACATTGGTGGATGTCAATACAAAATGACATTTGTATTGCATCATTGTATGCCTTAAATGCAACTAGCAGTGATTTTATAAATAGTTACTCCTTAATAAAATATTTTAAATAGGGGGTAGAAAAATTTAAAAATATATAAAACAAGTATTTATTGAAGCATTGTGATTTGCTACCAAAGTGCACAACTACAGATGAATGGATCAAGAATGTGGAGTCACTTTATGTTGGAATACTATGCAACTTTACAAAAGGAAAACCCAGGTAGTTTGTCAGGAAATTGATAAAACTAGTGAGTACCATTTTAAGAGCAAATGCTAGTTACTGCATAGATTCATAATGATCTCTGTCATGTGTGAGATTCAACGATGTACATTGGAGTAACAAGTGTACAAGGAAAGAAGAATGGAAAAGTTGTTCCACAATAAAATTGTAGTCCTTTTCACAATGGAATACTATGCAACTGTACAAAAGGAAAACTAATGAAGTATGCCAGGACATGGATAAAACTAGAGAGTTTCTTTTTGAGAAGAAACACAAGTTAAGGGTTAGATTCATAATGATCTCTCTCATGCGTGAGTCTCAAACATGTATATTGGGGTGACAACAGTGTTCAAGCACAGAAGAAATGGAAAGTTGCTCCCAAAAATGATCTAGTAGGGAAAGTAGTTGAATGTATGGGAATTTTGGGATCCTCGTGGAAGAAAGATGATACTATGGTGGCAGTTGTAGTATTACAACATGGAAATACTAACCGAGCATTCATAGTGCTTTAAATCACAATGCTTCAATAAATACTTATTTCATGTTTTTTAATTTTCTGTCATTTGTTTTTAATTTTTTATAAAGGACCCATTATTTAAAAGTTACTGATTATTGCGTTTTAGGCATTCAATGCAATAATAATCCCTCCATCAGTGTCAACTCCCCTCCACCCATGTTTTGGGATTTCGTCCGAGTCCCAAACCCAATCCACCTCCTCCTGCCAACTTAACAGGCAAATTATGAAGTTTCAGTGGTTATTACTTACATCTCATGTTTTCAGCTCTGTTGAAACTGTGCTTTGTAAATATGACTACACCCTTCACTCCTATCACTGGTATCATTGAAGCCCTGATTCCTGTTTACTCGTTCCTTCTAATTTTCTTTACCCCCTTAATATCTTTCCTTCTATGTTTGTGTGAGATATTACTGCACACTGGCAAGAATGTCCTGGATAAAAAGTTACTGAATTATGAGAGCTGTTGTAGATGCTAAGAAAAAGGACCTCCCATTCAGTGATAGTACAAGTGTTACTTGTTTCAGACTCTTTTTTAAAAAAATTATTGACACACTTTGAAAAGGCTGAAAAATAGAGCATCAGGTACCAGATTCATAGGACAGCGCCTAGTAGGTTAGACTTGCACGCAGCTGACGTGGGTTCGATCCACAGCATCCCATATGGTCCCCCAGGCATTGGCAGGGGTAATTCCTGACTATGGAACCAGGATTAAACCCTGACTATCCCCTGGTGCGACAAAAAAAATCCAAAAATAAGGAATAGAATGAGCTTCCACATCAGCACCGGTGGTTACAGACATACAAATCAAAACAAGAATGAGATATCATCTTACACCAATGAGAATCCATTGGGTATATTAAAAAAAAAAACTCGAAAAAAGTGCTGGTGTGGTTTGGTGAGAAATGAGCCCTGGTTCGATCTTGGTGATAATACCTTACATTGCAAGACCTGTGGTGAAAAAAATGAAAGTATAAGAAGGAGAGGAATGAACCTCAATTAAATCCTGTGATACAAGTTCTTGAAGGTTACTTCTGAAAACGAAGCATCAGTAAGAGGATATATGCACACATGTTTCAGCAGCGTTTATCACAGTAAAAAGATATGGAAAAACCAGAAGTGCCCAACTATACGTGAATTGATCAAGAAATTTTATTGTTGTTATTTTCCTTTGGAAAATTATGCAACTGTATAAAAAGGAAGCCTAAGAAGTCTACCAGGACATGGATAAAACTAGGGAGTATCATTTTGAGAGCAAACACAAATTACTGGATAGATTCATAATAATCTCACTCATTTGTGAGATTCAAAGATATATATTGGGGTAGCAACAAGTGTTCAATGACACAGGATTTGAAAAAGTTGCTCCCCAGAATGGGTTAGCAGGGAAAGTGCTTGGATGGGTGGGAACTTTGAGATTCTGGTGGAGGCAAGTGGATACTAAATTTGTGGGTGTGGTACTGCAATTAGAGAAATACAAATCCAGCATTCACATTGTAAATCACAATGCCTCAATAAACACTTGTTTTATATTTTTTAAATTTTTCTACCTTCTATTTTTAATTTTTATTAAGGACTCACTATTTACAAAATTACTGATACCTGATTTTAAAAATACCATGGAATACCAATCCCTCCACCAGTGTCAACAACCCTACACCAGTATCTCGAAATTTCTCCTCTTCCAACACCAACTTCACCCAATCCTGTCCAATAAACAGGCAAATTACAAAGGTTTAGAGGGTGCCATTTACATACTATGTTTTCCGGTCTGTTTAATCTGAGTTTTACTAATATAGCTACAAGCTTCTCTCCTATCACTGGTGTAACGGAAGCCCTGACGCCTGTTAACGCAATAGATCTTATTCTCTTTGCCTCCCCGCTCAATATCTTACTTTCTATGTCTGTGAGGATATCACTGCACACTAGCAAGAATGCCCTTTGTGAAAATGACTGAAACATGAGTGCTACTGGAGATAAGATGGTAAAGGAACCCACATTCAGTACTGGTAGAACTGTTACTTGCTTCTGCCTCTTTATTGAAGAAACTGTTGGCTTAATTCTAAACAGTTGAAAAATAGAGCGTTAGAGACCGAAGTCATAAGACAGTGCCTTGGGCTTGTCTTGCATGCAACCGATGCAAGTTTGATTCCCAGCATGCCATATGGTCCCCCAGGCATTGCCAGGGGTAATTTCTGACTGAAGATCTAGGTGTAAACCACGATTATCTCCTGGGCTGACCAAAAAAAATTAAAAATAAAGAATAGAGAGAGCTTCAGCATCAGCACTGGTCATTAGGGACATGCAAATCAAAAGAAGAATGAGATAACATATAATACCAATGAGAATTCATTTAGCATATCAAAAACATCTCAAAAGAGTGTCTGTGGTATTTTGGTGAGGAATTAGCAAATTTTGGTAGGAATAACTTTTGGTGCAATTTTGGTAGGAATAACTTTTGGTGCAAAAAC